>NW_009717902.1:0-2983 GCF_000703405.1 Apaloderma vittatum
CTCTGAAGACTACAAGAGAGTGCTGAAGGTACGTGCTCTGCCTTGCTCGAACTATCGCACTAAGACTTGGTCAAAGCTTCTGTGTGCAGAGAGCTGTCCTGAAAGGATCTCTTGGCCTGCCTTCACTGGAACCTGGCTGGCACCTCCTTCAGATCCTCTTCACAAAAAGGAAGGTGCTGCACACCCCTCCTGCCTGTTATTGTTCCCAGGGTTGCCATGGAACAGTTTATTCTAGCCAGGGGCTATGAAGATGTGTAAGTCCTCTCTGTGTCATTGACAAGGGGCGGCCTTTGATCACTCAGCTGTGGTCACCACGGGTTGACTGAGACAAAGGGCAGCAAGGCAGGTCAGTGCCTCCATGAGCTGTGACTAATCCCACCCACTGATGTGTTTCTGTCTCCTTCAGGAGGTGTGGCAGCTGTCTGCAGCATGGGACCGAGGGAAGACCCGGCGTCGAGAGCGAGCAGAGCAATTAAAGGCACTACGGGCAGTGTGGCAAGTCTGGTCTGCTGGGAAGGACCGAGAGCTGCCCCAGGTATGGGCAGCAATTGACATGGCAAAGAGCAGCAGCAGTGACCATCTCTGTCAGGGCAACCAGGGTGGCAGGTCTGCAGGGAGTGGGAGCAGAACGGATGTCAAGCTGCAGGGCAGGGGCTTTGCTTGCTCATCATTATTTGCCATCTGAATTGCTGAGAGTGTGTTCTCCTTGGCAGGTCTTTGGCTTTGGAGGCACTTGGATTCCTCACTCTCCAGCCCAGCCCCAGAGAAGGGAGGTGGTCAAGAGGTGGAGGAAGGCTGAAAAGCTTCTCCCAGTAGAGGACATGGCAGCAGCAGCCCGGCTGAAGAGACTCCAAACTGAGTACGTGTGTGCCAGTTCTAGCCACAGCCTGCGGCAGTCAAGCAGCTGTGACATCACAGCTTCTCCAGATCCTGTGTCCTGGAGTTGCATAGGAAAGCCCTTGATGTCTCGTAGCATGGCCATGACCTGGGTTACTCCCACAGCCAAAGCCCAGAAGCCACCACAGGGTGAAAGGGTGGCTACATGCGGGGCCCGGTGGGTTCAGGTGCTGAATGAGGGGAGCGGTAGAAAAGGTCTCTGTCAGAGGCTAAGGAATGATGTTCCACTGTTGTTGCAGCCACCTTTCCGGACGAGCAGCCCAGGTCCTCAGGAGGCTGGAGCCACATCTGAGAAAGAGCTCCATATACAAGCATGTGGCTGAGAAGAACAGGCAGCATCAAGAACAGCAGAGGCAGCTCCCCTGGTAAGATTCTTCAAAAAGGGATGGTACTTCCCCTGGCTACAAGACTCATCGCCCTGCTGAGGTCAGACCTGGGAGGAAGAGGGGGTTTCTTAGAAAACACTTGTGAGATAGAAGAAGGTTCTAGAGGCTGGCTCTGGGCTGGACCTCCCTAACGCTCGAGGCATGTGCCTGGGCACCCAGAATTGGCTTTCCATGTGGGATGTAAAAGTCCTGGCTGAAGGCAGAAGGATCCATCCCTGTGAGGACTGGTTCTCCCCATTCAAAACCAGAGAGCAAAGCTTCCCTTGCAGAGTCTTGCCCCAAAATGCCTTGCCCCCAAGACGGAACACCTGTACGGGACACTCAAAGTCTTGGCCCAGCATGACACAACCCCAGGCTGACCAGCTGCACCCAGAAGAAGGTCCCAGCCTTCTTCTCATGGGCTCGGGCATCAGGAGCCTCTTCCACGTCACTGACTCCTGGAGACTTCACTGCAAGCAGATTCCATCCCCTGGGTGGCCTGAGCTATGCCAGCAGGATTTCTCTGCCTTCTCCCTGCCCATATGATCAAACACTTCTCTTTATCCCTTTGCAGCCCTCGATGTTCGCACCGCAGCAGAGGGAAAGGTGCTGGAAGCAGTGACTGCAGCAGCCAAGGTGCAAGCATAGGGCTGGGAGACTTCCCAGCTGCCTAAATAACCCTAAGTATGCCAAATAAAACAGCAGTTCTCAGATGGACGTGTCAGCCTATGCCTGGTGGTGGATCTGTCTACAGGGTTTACAGAAACCCCAGAATGGCTCACAGCGGCAGGAGGGGTCACGTGCCCTGCACCGATGCTGCTGTCCCCAGCTCAGTGAAATCCCATGGCACTTGAGCAATGCAGAGACCTTCATTGTGAGGACGCAAGCCTCATTTTTTGAATGAATTTTTTTTAAAAGGTCCAAAGCCTCCATTTGAAGGTCCAAATAGTCATTGTTAAGGTACAAACCCTCATTTTTAGGGCTCAAAGACTCATTTATAGGTTCTAAAGCCCACTTTCAACATTCAAACTCTCATTTAAAGCTGCAAACAATGATTATTTTAGGAAGGTCCAAATATGTGTTTTAAGGGCATAAAGACTGTTTTAGAGTCAAAAGCCTCACTCAGAGGGTCCAAACTCTTCTTTTACAACTCACAGCCTATTTTAGGGCTCAGTCTTATCTTTAGTCTAAACTCTTTCTTTTAGGGCCAGAAACCTCTTCCTTTTTTTCCAAAGACTCATCAATGTCTTCCAAAGACTCATGAATGGCTTCCAAAGACTCATGGAAGCTTTGGATATTAAAATGAGTATTTGGAAACCAAAATGAAGACTGGAAAGGAAAAATGAGGCTTTAGTGCCTTAAAAATTACTTTGATTCTTAAAAATTCGTCTTTCAAAACTAAAAATGTGGATTTGATCCCTACACCAGAGGCTTTGTACCCTAAAAAATGTGGCTTTGAGCTTTAAAATGAGACTTTGAAACTTAAAATAAGGCTTTTGGACTGAAATCTGGCTATGGAAAAATAAAGTAAGACTTTGTAAAGTAAAACTACAGATTTGAGCCCTAAAATGATGGCTTTGCATTCACAAATAAGCCTTCAGAACATATAGATATAGCCTGAGACTCCTGAAAAAGCTTTCAGCCTTAAAACTAAGAGTTAAGAGCGTTGTACTGGGTTGGCTCAGCCGGATTTGGTGGCGGCGGCGGGGGGGAGCTTCAGG
>NW_009717903.1:0-1772 GCF_000703405.1 Apaloderma vittatum
TGGGGGTACTGGGAATCCGCCCTCGCCTGCCAGGGGGGTCCCCCCGGGTGAAGCTGCTCACGGGGACGGGACCACCGGGGGGTTTATGGGGGGGGAGGGACACCCCCCCCAACCCCCAAATTCGTGGGGACGTGACGTCGGAGTCTGGGCCCTGCCCAGTCACGCCTGGTCCTGCTGGGACTGGGACCGGGACCAGGACCAGGACCAGAACCAGGAGCAGGACCAGAACTGGGACCAGATCCAATGCTGAGACCAAGATCTGATTCAGGACCAGAACCAGAACCAGGACCAGGACCAGGTCCAGAATCAGATCCAGGACCAGGTCCAGAAGCAGATCCAGGTCCAGAACCAGAACCAGGACCAGGACCAGAACCAGGATCAGGAGCAGGAGCAGGAGCAGAAACAGGACCAGGACTAGGAACAGAACTGGGACAAGATCCAACACCGAGACCAAGATCTGATCCAGGACCAGAATCAGGACGAGGACCAAGACCAGAACCAGGACCAGATTCAGGTCCAGAACCAGATCCAGGTCCAGAACCAGAACCGGGAGCAGGACCAGGACCAGATCCAGGACCAGATCCAGGACCAGAACTGGAACAAGATCCAACACTGAGACCAAGACCAGATTCAGGACCAGAACCAGAACCAGGACCAGGACCAGAACCAGGAGCAGGACCAGGAGCAGAACTAGGAGCAGAACTGGGACCAGATCCAACAGTGAGACCAAGATCTGATCCAGGACCAGAACCAGAACCAGGACGAGGACCACGACCAGAACCAGGACCAGATCCAGGTCCAGAACCAGAACCGGGAGCAGGACCAGGACCAGATCCAGGACCAGGACCAGAACTAGGACAAGATCCAACGCTGGGACCAAGACCAGATCCAGGACCAGAACCAGATCCAGGACCAGAACCAGATCCAGAACCAGGAGCAGAACCAGGACCAGGACTAGGAACAGAACCAGGACAAGATCCAACACCGAGACCAAGATCTGATCCAAGACCAGAACCAGGACCAGATCCAGAACTAGAACTAGAACCGGGAGCAGGACCAGGACCAGATCCAGGACCAGAACTGGAACAAGATCCAATGCTGAGACCAAGACCAGATCCAGGACCAGAATCAGAACCAAGACCAGATCCAGGACCGGAACCAGATCCAGGACCAGAACCAGGACCAGGACCAGGAGCAGGACTAGGACCAGAACTGGGACAAGATCCATGACTGAGACCAAGAGCAGATCCAGGCCCAGGACCTGATCCAGGTCCTGCACAAGAACCAGGATGAGGACCAGAACCAGGAGCAGGTTGGAGACCAGGATCAGATCCAGGACCAAGCCTGGGACCAGAATCAGGACAAGAGCCAAAACAGAGACCAAGACTGAGACCAGATCCAGGACGAGGACCTGATCCAGGACCAAGCCTTGCACAAGAACCAGGACCAGAACCAAGACCTGATCCAAGACCAGGGAAAGAACTAAGAGCAAGACCCAAACCAGGACCAGGACAAAACCCAAGACTGAAACCTGATTCAGGACCAGAATCAGAACCAGGATGTGGTCCAGGACCAGCACAGGAACCAGGACCAGGACCAGATCCAGGACCAGAAGTGAGACCAGATCCAGATCTAGGACCAGAACCAGGACCAGGACCAGATCTACACCCAGGACCAGAACCAGGAACAGAAATGGGACCAGAACCAGGAGCAGGAGCAGAACCAGGACCAGAACTAGGAGCAGAACTGGGACCAGATCCAACACTGAGACC
>NW_009717903.1:1798-2134 GCF_000703405.1 Apaloderma vittatum
ACCAAATCCAGGACCAGAAGTGAGACCAGCGTCAGATCTAGGACCAGAACCAGGACCAGGACCAGATCTACACTCAGGACCAGGAGTGGGACGAGGAATGGGACCAAATCCATGACCAGAAGTGACAACAGATCCAGATCTAGGACCAGGACCAGATCCAGATCTAGGACCAGATCCAGAACCAGACCCAGGACCAGAAATGGGACCAGATCCAGGACCAGAAGTGAGACCACATCCAGATCTAGGACCAGAACCAGGACCAGATCCAGATCCAGGACCAGGAATGGGACCAGATTCAGATCTGGGACCAGATCCAGATCTAGGACCAGAACCAGG
>NW_009717904.1:0-222 GCF_000703405.1 Apaloderma vittatum
AGTTCAGGATCTTGTGTGGTAGAAAGAGAATACCAAGCAGGATCGCATCTCTGGACTTCTGAAGGGCCAACTATGGCCTTTTCAAGACATTGCTAGGGGAAACCCCATGGGACAGGGAACTGAAAGGTAAAGGGGCCCAAGAGAGTTGGTCAGTATTCAAGGACCACTTCTTCCAGGCTCAGGATCAGTGCATCCCAACAGGTAGGAAATCAAGAAAGAGTT
>NW_009717904.1:546-1038 GCF_000703405.1 Apaloderma vittatum
CCCTACCAGCCTATGTCATTCTATGATTCTATGAGTCTTCAAATACATTGCCGACAGAACTAACACTAGAGGCAATGTAGGTCCTCTGGTAAATGAGGTGGGTGCCCCGGAGACAGAAGATACAAAAAAGGCAAAGTTACTGATTGCCTTCTTTGCCTCTGTCTATACTATTGGACACTGTCCTCAGGAGCACCAGAGCCCCGAGGCCCGAAAGGAATTCTGGGTAAAGGAGGAGTTTGCCTTGGTAGAGGAGGGCTGGGATAAGGATCAGTTAGGCAACCTGAACATCCACACATCCTTGGGCTCTGATGGGATGCACCCATGAGTGCTGAGGGAGCTGGCAGAAGTCATTGCTAGGCCACCATCCCTCCTTTTTGGTAAGTCATGGGCAACAGGTGAGGTGCCTGAAGACTGTCACTCCAGTCTATAAAAAGGGCAGGAAGGATGACCCAGGTAACTACAGACCGGTCAGCCTCACTTCCAGCCCTGGGA
>NW_009717905.1:0-1395 GCF_000703405.1 Apaloderma vittatum
AGCAGCATCAACACTAATATTAATTTGACTGAAGCGTGAAACACACTTAAGACAACTATAAAATGAGAGAGAAAGGTATTCCATGTATTACAATCACTAATAAGTCATTGGTGTCATTGTCTTTACAGAGGTAGATGGCAGACATGGAGGTGAGCAACCACAGCATGGTCAAAGAATTAATTCTCCTTGGATTTCCTCCTTGGATTTCCTATCTCTCCTCACTTGCAGATTCTTTTCTTTGCAATTTTTCTCACTGCATATCTCTTAGTTTTAACAGAAAATATTATTGTCATCCTGACTGTCTGGACAAACCATAACCTCCACTGCCCCATGTACTTCTTTCTGAGTAATTTGTCCTTTTTAGAGATCTGGTATGTGACAATCACAGTCCCCAAGACAATGCTGGGGTTTGTGTCAGTGACAAAGCAGATCTCCTTCATGGGATGCATGACACAGCTGTACTTCTTCCTCAGCCTAGGCAACACTGAGTGCCTTCTCCTGGCTGTCATGGCATACGATCGCTACGTTGCCGTCTGCAAGCCTTTCCATTGCTCTACTATCATGAGGCACACTGTCTGTGTCTACCTTACTACGGGATCTTGGTGGACTGGCTTCTTCATTTCTGGATGTATTTTTCATCTCTCAACTAACATACTGTGGACCCAAAATAATCAACCATTTCTTCTGTGATGTTTCTCCTCTCTTGAACTTAGCCTGCACGGATATGGAAAGAGCTGCTTATACAGACTTTATGGCTGCCTTATTTATTCTCCTGATACCTCTCTCCGTAGTAATCCTATGCTATACCTACATTATCTTCACGGTCCTTCACATTTCATCTGTACAAGGTTGCCGAAAAGTCTTCTCCACCTGTGCGTCTCATCTTATAGTCGTCATTGTCTTCTATGCAACAAGCATTTGCGTCTATGTGAGACCCAAACCTCTTCCAGTTCATGACACAAATAAAATCGTGTCTGCTCTCTACACTGTTGTTGTTCCTCTCTTGAATCCTATCATTTACTGCCTGAGGAACCAGGAAATCAAGGATGCTCTCCAAAAGATACTTAGAGTTTTCTTGCAGAAGTGTCAGCAGGTTTAATCACAGAAGAGATTGTGTAGGTAAGAAAATCATATAGAAATAATAGAACATTATGATTAAATCACCGCTTGAAAAACTCTGGTTTATGCTTCAAAAGCTGAAACAAGATAGTCCAGATATATTTTTCTTGAAATTCAGAAGTTATAGAGAACCAGTTCATATGGTCTTATGTCATTCTGCTCCCACCAGTGACTTGGTTTAAGTAAAGAAAAAGTTAAATGCTGTTTTAAGGGCGGGGGAGGTACCCTTAGCTTTGCTTTAGCAGCCAGATCACAGAATCACAGAATCACAGAATG
>NW_009717906.1:0-20056 GCF_000703405.1 Apaloderma vittatum
GGGGTGCTCAGCGATGGGCTTTAGTGCTGGGCTTGGAGGTGTCAGGTTAGCGGTTGGACTCGGTGGTCTCAAAGGTCTATTCAAAGTGAAACAATTCTGTGGTTATATGGATAATTATATGCGAAAATGATCCATTTCGTTTGAGATCCGAATGAAGAGAACAGCAGCACCGCATGCAGGAAAAGCTGTAGGCTTTGGTTTGCTTGTCTGAACAGGTGCTTTAAAGTTATCCCACTGTGACACCTCTGCAGAGACCGGTACGCCTCCAAAACAGAGTGAGATTTTGACAGAAGATAAATAAAACTGTTTAATTGAAGTTAAGTAATTCGAATGTTCCCCGTCCCGGTTTTCCAGAAGCAAATGAAAAGCTGTAAGTGTGGAGGCAAGGGAGTAGTACCCAGTGAAAGGACAGTTCATAGCAATCGGGGATGAAGCCTTCAAGATGTGGTGTGGTTTATTTGTTTAAGTACCAAATTTGTGAATGGGAATGTTTATGATCAACAAGTGACGTTGTCCCGTTCCAGGACATGCAGGATGATCTGCTCCTCAAGAATGGGAAGTTTATCAACTCCAGACCTCCTCTTATAGAAAACACATTTGCTCTCAAAACAGAGCTCTGTTTAAATAGTGTTAGTGATCTCTTGATGTTGCAGATTTGCATTTCAAACACTTCGAAAGGTGCTAAACCCCAAAACAAGAGCCTTTATGTGACTTGGAGTTAGCTGAAGCCACCCGAGAGTGATGTGTTCAGTTAAAAAAGATATTATTTCATTGAATGAGTTGGGAAACCTATATCCTACCTGAAACTGATTGCCCTACAGCCTGTCTTGTCCACAGTGATGCTGGCTGATGGTGGTTGGTGGTATCTCTCTTTACCACCAAGGTTGTCACCCTGCCTTTTCCGTTCAGAGGAAGGGGGGAAAAAAAAGATTTTTCAAATGTCTTCATGGAAGCCTTGGATGACAGAGGATTCAAATTTAAGAAGACAAAGAAATCCTATCTAATCTGAAGAGCTAGGAAGAGGAACAGAGAATAATAAAAATTAGAATCAGTTTTGAAAGACTGAATTAATTATGATTATTTTTGTCTCTTAGAAGCATAACTTTCATACCTGGACCTCTAACCTTTCTGCTCTAAGCACTTTCTTTAATGAGTTTGGTGGCCACATGAAGCCTTAAAGAAGGAATTTCTGCAAGTCCAAGCTAAACTTCATTTGGTGTTTTGGGGAGGATTCACAGTGAAGCAGGACTGTTTGCATGTTGAGTGCCTGAAACTGGCTGAAGGGATATCTAAGACATCGTAATTAAAAGACAATAGCTGACACTTTTGTGGTTTTATTTAATATGACTATAGATGAACTTCTTACTCGAAGGAAGTCGCCCATCAAATAAACATGTAAAACCAAACAAAACCAAAAAAAACCCAACCAACCACAACAAAAAAACCCCTATGCCTTAATTTCACAAAGTATTCAATTTTTTTTCTGCATGATATACACTCTTAATAAGACTTCTTAGAAATTTCTTTTAAATTGTTAAATTTAAATTTTTTAAATTGTGAGATACCATCCTTTTGTCCTTCTTAATATACCAGTTGATCAAAATGTTGAGGTTTGTGTTAATTGGTTTTTGTTAGCAACAATGTCCAGATTTTTTCTTAGAGAAAAATTAAAGAAAGGGATAATATCCTGTCTTTGAAAAGCTGCTAATAATACAATTTTAACTTCCCCACCTCCAGCAGCAGGCAGCTGTGATCTTATGGAAACAGTGCTCTAAATCTATTCAGCAGCTGTTTCTTGAAGGAAAAAAAAAAAAAAGGAAAAAGGCAAAAGCTCATGAATATTCCTTTCCAGAGGAAACTTTGGTGAAAGGCCTAAGATTGGTAGGATTAGTAGGACTTGAAAACAAATGTGTTAACTCAAACCATACCTGACTTGATCTACCCACCTGGTTAAATTAAGCTTTTGAAGTCTTGCTTGCTCATCCTCTGCAGCTGCCGCTGTCACATTACTCCCTGCAAGTGAGGCTTACACCACTCATAATCACTGGCCAGGAGAACATGGGAAGGAAATGTTTTCACCTTTGGGATTTTTATTTTTTTTTAATTTTAGCTGTTTACATTAGCTGTTGCTAATGAGGATTACAGTCCAGGACAGCTATCAGCCCGGTTACTATGGTTGAAATTTTTTGACTGCCTGTTGGTATACAGGCATCTTTAGTAGCTTGGGTTTGGCCTAGGTCATAAACTAATTTTGAGAAACTGATGCAATTTAAAACTATTTTCTTATTTTATAGAATGAAACAACAAAAAAGGGGGATAAGGGATGGCAGGGAGAGTCTGTTGGACAAGCAAGTCCTAACATTCAGGTGTGCTTTATTCCCCCACTTTCACCCATTACTGTACTTGTAATATTTTCCATTCCTTAAACTGCTGGGGATATCAGTTCTACCCTATCAATCAACCTTGCTCCACTGGAAGATCTATCTAACCACTCAATCAGTGGAGCACGTGAACTTTCTGAGCATGTTTTACTGTAAACATATTTTCTTTCTTAATATCAGACTGAGTGAATCACTGCAAGAAGTCAAAGGTACTCTGTAGTAGTTTAAGATCTGTCTTCACATCACACACCCAATTTATTTTGCCTGCTGCTCACACCACAGTAGGTATAGAGTTACGTACTTATCTTGTCCTGGTCAGTATTTGAATACTTTGCTCTGCATTGGTCTGACTTCTGGGACAGAATTCGTAATCTTTGTATTACTCCAGAACGGAACACTTTTTTTTCAGCAGCAGCTGAATAAATGGGACATAATGTCATTCATGCCTATGTTTGTATCATTACGGATGACATTAGGTCTTCCTCAGTTTGTGAAAGAGGCTGTGAACCCTAAAATTCAGTAGGAGTTGTTCTCCTGATTCTCCAGTGCTCTTCAAGACTCTCACCCCTCTCCTAGCTGTGTTCATATTCTTGTACCCCACTCAGAGTATTAATGGACAGTAGCACAAGAGCAAATTGATTTAAATTGGTCTTTCTCTTAACAAGCTCTTCTCTTTCTCTCGAACTGCCTGACATATAGTAGGAAAGGATCACATCCCCACTCAGCTTTTGATTTCCAAGTTCTCATCCTTTACAATTCCTCAATCATTCTTCATAGCTTTTATCATCGTATATACCATACATAATTTATATATTCTTCACCATGGATAATAAGAACTACATGCAATACAACCTAGTATGGCAGCAGTAGAACTCTCCTGGAGTTTTGACTGGAGCACCTGAGGGACCCACCCATTTTATAATGGTGCTAGTTGCTCACGGTGTTCTTGTGACAGCTGATACAGCCACCTCTTTCCTTCTGTCACTTCAGCTAAGGAGGTCCTGACCACTAGAAATGTGGAGACAGCTCTTGCCACTGACCTGCACAGCAGATTCTTCAAGACCAGGATGTTTTGCACACTGAGCAGCAACTAGCATAGCAGTCTCACGCTCCCTGTGAAATCCTATACAAATATTGCATAGGGAAGGACCAGAAATGTCCTGTGCCTCCAGTCTGCATTACTTTTCCCCTGGCATCCAGGAGGATCCATGTGACATTCTCCCAGAAAAGATCTTTCCTTCCTGAAAGGATCTCCTCTTTCTAAGTTTCTTTCTTTTGCACAAAATTCTGAACTCCTGACAGCAATAGCTGTGGTTCTTTGCAGGTCAGAGGGACTAACCTGGCAAAAACTGGTGTTCCTCCCAGATTTTGGGATCCAGGCATGCTTTCAATGATCTAGTTGACCTTCCCACTGCCAAAGGTAGGGTTTAACTTTGTGCTCATTTTGGAAATCAGAACAGGTGAAAGACCTCAGCTAGGGCAGTATCTATAAAGTGCAGCTATATTAATCTTATTTGTATTTATATGGAACACTTACCAGTTTCAAGACAAATCTGCACTGAAATCATGTGAATACTTTGTAAACACACTTTCATTATTTGATTTGAATTATTTGAATTATTAAATAAAATGTTACCAAATGAGTGTGTCTTCCTGTGAAAATGAGCCCCTTTTGGAAAGCAATGAGATCCTTCAAGCTTTAGGCATTTTTTAATCTTCCAGGGGAGTCATAACACTCTCCAGCTTCATTCAAGGGGATTTTCGGGGATGTAAGCAGAATATACATTTATTATCCAGGTGAATTCAAGGGCACTTTCTGTCTTAGAAGCAGTATGTATATTCTTTCAAACTGCATGTCTGGGTTGATGGCAAAGGATAGGTGACTTCAGAACAACTTATTCCAACACCGAAGTCTTTTTACTTGCCAGGTGACACGAGAACCATCTCTTCATTCAGGATATCTCAGATACATGATGTTATGCATTTCCTCTGAATTCCCTTCTCTTTCCACTGGTTCTGCTGCTAAAGAAAACTCTGAAGCTATGTCTCATATCTTGAAGTGCATATGTATATTTATTTTACTAGCTTCCTTTAGTGATATTTGCAGTAACTGTTCCAATACAAGTGCAACCCTTGCAGACAAGCACAGGAGGCTCTGTGCAGAGCACTGCTGTAAGGTAACAAAGCAACATCTCTACCATCCATCAGACTAAAAAATGCAAAAGTTCCTGTCCTCTTGACATTTTTTCCATTTTTCTTGCCCCATGAGGATGTTTGTTGATGTGTATTGGCCCCATCAATACCCCAAGTCACTTACTATGAAACTTGCAGATAAGGTATTTTCTTTGGACTCTTGGCCCGTAAAAAGAAGTGGGGACAGGGGTTTTTGGATAAAGAGACTTTCATAAAGGGGACAGGCATGTGTAATGCAGAACTTACGTAACAACAAGCAGAGGGAGAACTGGAGTCACAGCACCTGTTGGAGTATAGAAGAGTATAGAAGACTTCTACAATTGTGGATTTCCATCAGATGTACAATTCTGGCAACTTACGTTGTAGGTTTTCCAACTCTTGCAGCTGTTGATCTGCACAATGACTTTGACTCCCCTCTGGGCTTATTGACAGATTAAATTAAGGCTAATTTGTATGGTCAGACAGTCCCATGCAATCGGAATGCAATTTTGCACTTACGGAATCAACTTGCACTTATGCAGTAGATACGAGCCTTCAACTCACTCACTTTTATGATGCTGACTGATGTTCAGAAAGACGCTTTCTTTTGGAATCGGTGTTTCATCAACCAAAGCAATAGTGCTGTCAGATAGGATGTCATATATTTGATCCAGGTTCTTCACGTGTCACAAGCTGTAGCAGACCCGTTGACTTCACTGTTTTTAAAAATTATGCATTCTAGCAGGGGACCTGGCTGTATTTTTAACCTTTGCCTTGTTTCTCTTTACAAAGGATTTATGTTGCAAAGTTAATTTATTGCAGATGAAATGTTCCCATCTCCCCTGTTTCTCCAACCAAATGCAACTTTGCGTTCCCATCTAGGAACACTGCCCTAGGTTCAGTGAAATGAAAATGTCCAACAGTGGATAAAACATAAGGGAAATGTATGAAGGGGAATATGGGGCAATGGATTAGCCACAAAGATGATGAAGGGAGTGGAACATCTCCCTCATGAGGAAAGGCTGAAGGAGCTGGGTCTCTTTAGCTTGGAGAAGAGGAGGCTGAAGCGTGACCTCGTTAATGTTTATAAATCTGTAAAGGGTGAGTGTCAAGAGGATGGAGCCAGGCTCTTTTCAGTGGGGTCCAATGGTAGGACAAGGGGCAATGGATGCAAGCTGGAACATAGGAGGTTCCACAAAAATATTGGGAAAAACTTTTTCCCTGTGAGGGTGACAGAGCCCTGGCACAGGCTGCCCAGGGAGGTTGTGGAGTCTCCTTCTCTGGAGACTTTCAAAACCCGCCTGGATGCGTTCCTGTGTGACCTACTGTAGGTGATCCTGCTCTGTCGGGGGGCCTGGACTAGATGATCTTTCGAGGTCCCTTCCAACCCCTGACATTCTGTGATTCTGTGGATTAAAGTACGTTTGCCTGCTGGAGTTAGTGTTTATCCTTCCTTACGCAGCTCAAGAGCTCGTGGGCAGCTGGTGGCTGTGAGCCAGCCTGGGGTCTGTCGCTATGGTTCTAGGTTGGATTGCTGTTATGGCTGGAAAAAGAACAACAAGGGCCACTGTGAAGGTAAAATTAACACTTTATGCTTTTATCCCCTCCATGGATGTGTATTTGGTAGTAACGAAGGGATTTCATGTATGTCTGCCAGAAATTGTAGAAAGAAATCTTCTGAGGAGTTAAATGTGAATGAAACATGTTTGAGAGACCATCTCCTCAAAAAAGAAGAGCTTTGGATAAATAATACCAAAGCGTAGAATTCTTAGGTCCAGAAGGGCACATCTGTTCTAACCTCCTGCATAGCCCTGGTCAGTGCCTAGACTGTCAGAGCGGTTGACTAAGTGCCAAAAATGCAGTGTTTTCTAATGCTACATATGGACTCCTAAAGTGATTTTCTGTACTTTATCTTCAGAGTACACAGCCTCTGAGAACCAGGAGGTTTAAACTTTCTGAAAATGTAAATAAAACCCAAGCATTAAGTGCACCGGACTTGAGCTTGAGCAGCCAACCAGTGTTCTGGTCTGTGGATGACTGGCGTAATGGAGAATCAGTGACTCTTAACACATTTCTCATTTGTAAAAGGGTTACAGAGCCCAAGGAGAAAGTGACATGGAATCTCTCTCTAGCTGTACTGGGGCAAAACATAACAAAATAAAAAAAATACATATTTTGGGAATCTTCTTCATATATTGCACCTGTTGTCCCAGAGAGTTTGGCATTGTACATCTGGTGAGTTTGAGCAGAGACTTAGGGTTATTCATTGCTGAAAATGAAAAAAAACAGTATCTAAAAGGGAAAGATGTCAAAGTGACTTTCTTATCTAGATAGAGCATGTCAGTTTAAAAAACAAAAAAAAGTGATTAATACCTTTATTAATTAATTTCTGCATTGTTTAATAGCACCTTAGTTTTGATGAGAAATTTGCCTGGAGGGACAAGTGGCAAATGTAACCTTGATCAGCCAGTGGAGTAGGTTTTACAAGGTAGTGAGATGCACATGCTGGTGCACGCTCTTTTGGGATTTTTTTCCAGAGCTAGTCTCAATTTAACTGCATGTTTGGTTTACTTCTCCTGAATAACTCTAATGTCACCAATCACATTGGCTTTAGGAGCCTTAAGCTGTATAAAAGTCAGTGTTTCATTTCTGACTGATGATCCAGAGAGCTGAGAGTTAGAAAATGTTTACTTTTTAATGCATCCAGGCTCAGCATAGCCCTCTCAAATCAGTGTAAACCTGATAGTTATAGTTATTGGGATGTGTGGTAAGGATGGTTGCCTGAAATATGTGCTCTGGATGTTCCACCATGGGATGGACATGTTCCTCAGTTGTAACTGAGGAGGTCCAAGACTGGAAAACTGCTGTAGGACAGTGTGTCTCCTCTGGCTTCAGCAGAGCGCTGTTGCCTCTTTCCTACTTAAGATGCTAAGTGTAGCAAGTCGAGCTGCCAGCTGGCTGCTTCTCACATAGGCTTCTTAAATATAGGAAACAGGCAAGAATACAAAACTAAATGTGAATCATAAGCATGGCAGAAAAAGCATGAGGGAGAGAGCTAGAAGAAGTCTCTTCTTTTTCAGGTAAACCTGGAAAAGCACACAGTCATGTAATCCGTGCTAGTATCACCTTTCTCAAGCAGAAAAAAAGTTCTGATGTAAATACCATGCCCAAACTGGAGGCAAAGGTATGAGGATGTTGAACTTGTGCTGCAAGCTTTTTAGGGAACTAGGCAGGGCAAAAAGTTCTCAAATATAGTATTTCTAACTTTTTTCTTTTTCTTTCCTTTCTCTGCCTGACCCCGCCAGCTGTCTGTGGACATGGCTGCAAGTACGGCGAGTGCATGGGACCAAACAAGTGCAAATGTTTCCCTGGATTTACAGGGAAAACCTGTAATCAAGGTTTGTGCACATGGGGATATTACTCCAGAAAGTAGACTGTTGATGTTCTGTCTCCTTATCTTGTAGAATGGATTGTGTCATCTTTCAGAATAGTAAAACAAGGTATTTTCTTGTTTATGTAAAAGAGCTTAGAGTTTAAGGCTCTTGCATTTCCAGCATCCCAGGCAAGCTCTAAGCCTCATTTAGCACACAGAAGTTTGAACTATGGCATATATGTCCTGCAGGCTGATGACAAAGGCAAATTGTCATATTTATAGTCAGAGGATTAAGGCATGGAGAGATAATATAGGAAATCATTGGAAGAGATGGATGTCAAATCCGTGACCCATGTTATTTTCTTAACTAGCAACCCATCTTAATTTCTTAAAAAACCTTTCTATCAGAAAGACATGCAATTAAATACCGGACATGTAATTTCTCAAACTGCCTGGGCAAATGCTGTCTGTTTGCATACGCTGATTGGTATTTCTGAGAAACACAATTTGGAGTCTTTAGAACTGCATATTCAGAACATTTGAATGCACTACTTTCCCTCCGTAAATTTGCAGTTAGACATGGAAATATTTCAGCTGACACACTGGTGAGAACTCAAGCTTTTTTCTTCTTGTTCCAATATATGAGATCCCTGTGTTGGATGTTTCCTTGAAAACATTGCATTGGCGTACTAAGCACACTCATGTTTTTCAGAGTCAGACCTGTTTATTACGCAGTATCTTTCAAACAATATACTGTAAAGTTATACTGTTAAATATTTTGGAGAACTCCGTCTTTTGCACTTTTGATGTTTCTCAAGGGGGTAGAAGTTAATTCCTCAATACTACTAGAGAGGCAAGTGAAGCAGCAGCCATGGTTGCACATAACAGATATTTAGGTATCGTTTACAACTTCAGCCTTTAAACCCAGAAGCTGAAACACAAAAATGATTTGGCAGCTTGAAAGTTACCAAAAGGCAACAGAGAAGTCGCCAGCTTTTATTTATTTATTTTTTTTGTGCAGTAACTCCAGCTGCATTTGACGTGCCCTCTGTGGGCAGGCACATCAGTTTTGCACACTTGCAGTCGAATCAGAGTCTGAGGCTTGGTGGAAGCACCACACAGACCTACAAGTTCAAAGTGACTCTTAGCTCCCTGGGCTCTTCTACATTCTGAAGCAGGGCCAGGAATTTTTTAGTAAAGTGGTGGCTGGCGCAGGCCAGAAATATCGCCAACCTGTTTCAATAGTATAGCCGGGTAGGCTAGTGGTCATGTTCCAGCAGCCAGGAATGCTCAGAGCCTTTTTTATTTCACTGGCAGATGTAGCTTTGGTGTGTCCTTACAGCAGAATGCCCTGCTGAGCAGGCTCAACAGGAGCTAACTAAAATAACAGAGATAAGGGAACTGTATTAGTCTGCCACTAAGCCTGAGCTAAATTAGCCTTATCTCCATAGGTTCTCTTTTAGAGCTGTGTATGTTATCTATGCGATACTGTGTGTTGTGCAAGATAAGTGCAGCTAAGCACTTTTGAAATATATCATCTAAGTGGAATAACTTTTGTTCCCTAGTTTCTTTGTTAAGAGAGTCTTGGCTGTTTAGTGGAGCCACAGTAGCACAAAAATCCAGTGTGATTTGTAAGCTGATAGGTTCTCCTTTTTCAAACAGACCCTGTGATTAAATAATAGAATGCAGTCCTCTTTTTCTTCCCTAGACTGAGCTGTACCAAACAGTTCTGCACACGTATAACCTCCACAAAGTTTGTGCTTTGAGTGGTCTGGAATTTTTCCTGTGGTCTGCAGCATGCATGGACGTGAGGACACATGCTTCTCCCATTAGAAGTGGAGCAGCACAAGCTCAGTGCTTGCTTGGAGAGTTGCATCTTTTTGAAATTATATTATTGGTCATACGTACCATTAAACACGTGCTGAATGGGCTGTATATGCTGGTGCATTCTGTTAATGTGTTCTTACTGTTTACTAATCAGTTTTCAAAATACAAGAGGTGGAGGTGTCAGTTCACAGAAGTCATAAGTACAGATGTTTTCCCTTTGTCAGAAGACCAATGCTGTTGTCAGCCCTGCTCTGCCTATACCACATAAACTTTTTAGGATTCTAGTTTTCTCCCTGTGAAGGATAGCTATTGTGAATTTAAAATTAACTTAGTCTGCACAGCTTTTTAAATCCTGGATGTTGAGAAGGTTTTAGGATGCTTTTATTCTCAGGATTCTGAGATTTTTGAGATTTGTCCTCTTATTCTTAAATTCACGTAATTCTTATCATATCTTGTATTTCATTTCTACTACTGATAACCTTAGTGCCAATGTGTAGCTCAGAAAAAATAAGTAAATCTTGATTTCGCTTTATCTCAAGCTGATTTGCTGTTCTTTGTCTCATGTTTTTGCCTTTCTAATGCAGAGGTCAACTGGAGGGCTAAAATCTCCAGCTAGAATTAGGGAAGTCCAGCTGAATAACTCCCAGAAAAGAGACTAACTGCAATTCTCTCCCCACCCCTCCACCTCTTCCTAACAAGCTGCCAGATGTGGCCAGAATTTGCATTAGTTTTTCAGATGTAGAAGCATGCGTATGTTAGTTTTGCTAGCAGTCTTGCAGCCAGTTGGATTGCTAAACTCTCATCTTGCAAGGATCTGGCTCATTTTCAATCCAGATGATTTTACTGTGGGGAATTCAAGCCATTAGACAATACTCTCCACGAATATGTACAAATATATGTATGCAGACCCAGCACTCACTTCATTTCAATGACTTCTGCAGATCTGAACGAATGTGGACTGAAACCACGTCCCTGTGAACACAGATGTATGAACACACATGGCAGCTACAAGTGCTATTGTCTCAGCGGGTACATGCTTGTGCCAGACGGCACATGTGCAAGTAAGTAACAGAGCTGATAGGACGAGCACACTGAAATCATCTAATCACATTTGATCCCAGCAGGTTTTTCTTCCTGTGGTGAGTGGATTTAGCTTACGCAGGATAGGGTCTTTGCCTCAGCTTTCTGGTACTGCGAGCAGCTGAAAGAGGCCTTCTGTTTAGCAGTACCTGCATAAAGTAAACTAGGTCATACTTGTATTTTGGCGTTCAGGGGAATTTTTGTCCTGCTAGCAGTAAAAATCTTTGATAGCATTACTTCAGTTGAAGGAAGGCTAGTAGAACCTTGGTGCACCGTCCTGTTAATTCATCTGTTGAATATGGATGAATGAATCTATCCAAGCAAAGCACAAATACAGATGACTTTTTACTGTGCTGAGTTTCATGCCATTATTCCCTGCTTTACCTTTCTGTGCTCCCTAATTTATCTGTGTGTTGCTGCTAGCTTCTTGCAAATACTTGTTCATTGAGCTAAGGCTCAATGCAACTGTATTTCTACCTGTTTTCTTTGTCTTTAAGCCAGCATGTAAATGCAAACATTCTGCTTTCCTAGCCAACTTGATTCTTCAGACCTGAGGAAGCTTCTTATTTTTCAATGACACCGTTTTGCTTGCAGAAAATAATCTTTTTTATCACCTGAGCTGTTCCATGTAGGTGTTTTGGCTTTGAATTTCTTAAAAGCCTAAGTATTGTAGTGACAGCCCTTTATGGAGTCCACTAGACTGGAGCAGATGCATCAGTTGGACAAGGAAGCTAGATGGTCTCAACACTGGAGCATCTGCTTGAAAGATCTGTCCTAAACCAATGGACCCAGCTGTATGGGCCACAGCACAATCTGTCCCATAGATATGACAGAAAACCATGGACTCTGAAAGCTTTTGATCTCTGAACTTTGGAGACAACCATTCACCAGGCAGGGTGTCCATGGGGCAAGATTTGCTGGCAGCCTGGGATAACTGGAAAAATACCCAGCTTTGGCAAATGCTCACAGGAGTGCAGGGGCTGAAGCCCTGGGGCAAGTAAGAAAGACAGAGCTCCTACTCTCTGTCTTGGCAGGGAGACTGAAGTTGCTGTGAAAGACACCTGGGGATGGAACTTTTGGAGGTTTCCTTACCCTGCATCACAGCTCAGGTTTGGGCCTCTGCATTACTAAGTACGGTGTGTTTCTGCGGCAGATAACAGCTGCAGGGCCCTGAGATCCCTGAGAAATTGATATATATATTCCTTCTGTTTCATCCAAGATAATTTGTGTACTGCTGACATCGTATGCCAAGCAGTTTTCAGTAAGGCCATTGTGTTATGGGCAGCTGAAGTTGGCAGAAGCCAGAACTACAGCCAAAAGGAACTACCCTTGGAGCCCAGCAGCAGCTTTGTCCTCATCCTCCCTCACTCTTGCCCCTCTGAGCACAAACGCTTCCTGCAGCTGTGGTTCTGAACCAAGTTAGAAAATCAGATCCAGACTGTAACAATATTTCTGCTGCATTAATTTTATGCCAGTCTTAGTTCAGGACTTGTTTCCTGATTTAAGAAACTGCATTTGTACCAAATCTGTATCAAATGTGCAGTTGCATCATCTCTTGTTTAAGTCAGCACAAAGCGCTGAATTTCTCAGTGGCAGTGGTGGCCAGTGTTGAGTATATACGAAAAAGTTGCTTGAGCAGCTGTGAGCCCTGAAGCTTGCATTTCAATTTGGCACATGGAAACATTATTTCACAGTGGAACCCCTACAAATACTGACACAGAGTGAAACCAAATTTCAGGGGGAAAACCAGGTTTCCCATAGAAGGGAAGTCTTTATTCTTCACAGCTCTAGTTAAGGAGGCAAAAAATGTTCATCTAACTTGTGCTTCATTAACTCAACCTTTAGCCACCTCTCAGTTCTGAAGAACTGCTTATTTTCTTAAGCAGAAACTATGGTTATGAAATGAAGTAGTAAATTATTTTCTCAAGTTTAGTAGCCTCCCATTGCACTTGATGCTAACTTAAGCTTGCGCTCAGATGAAATGCTAGGTTATTTAACCAACTGTATAATGCTCATCATTTTATTCAACATTTTGAGCATATCGTTGTTCCTTTTGAATCAGATTCACTATGATGTAAGTCTCCTCAGTGAGATGAAGTCCACCTGAGCTGTCAGGCTTATCTGCAACAAAGCCAAAGCTGTAGCTGCATATGCACCTCATTGCCTTTTCTATACACTGTTTTTAAGCACCATTCTGAAAGTGCTGGTACCTCTGACTACAAACGTTGCATTTAAAAATAAAATTCATATATTTTTCTACCTAAGCACTGAGACAGTTTCGTATTCTTGCAGTTGGTTTCTCTCTCTAATAAACTGACAGCTGTTCCAGGCTTTCTACTCAAAAAGAACCTGTATACAGTCTTTTCTCTGAACACAAGCAGAGTGAAGTAGCTGGAAATACTTTCTTTGCACACACCTCCATCTGTTCCAGTAAACACTTCTAAATACTGCTTCTCTCCCTGGCATCATAACATTAATGCTTCCTGGATATCTTCAAGATTTTAGAAATATTTCCCTGCATACTTAATCATAGAATCATAGAACGGTTTTGTTTGGAAGGGACTTTAAAAATCATCTGTTTCCAACCCCCCTGCCATAGGCAGGGACACTTCCCACTAGACCAGGGTGCTCAAAGCCCCATCCAGCCCGGCCTTTGACCCGGGATGAAGCAACTTCTCTTGGCAACCTGTTCCAGTGCCTCACCACCATCACAGGAGAGAATTTCTTACTAATGTCTGATCTAAATCTACCTTGCTCTAGTTTAAAACCATTGTCCCTAGTCCTCTAGCTATACACCCTTGTAAGCCCTCCTTTCCCAGTTTTCATGTAGGTCCCCTTCAGGTAGTGGAAGGCTGCTAAAAGGTCTCCACGGAGCCTACTCTTCTCCAGGCTGAACAACCCCAGCTCTCTCAGCTTGTCATCATAGGAGAGGTGCTCCAGCCCTCTGATCATCTTCATGTCCCTTCTGTGGACCCGCTCCAACAGGTCCATGTCCTTCTTATGTTGGGAGCTCTAGAGTTGGGTGCAGTACTCCAGGTGAAGTCTCACAAGAGCAGAGTACGTCAACATTTCTCCTAATTTTCTAGTCTTGGATAGGTCTCTCAGACAGGATCTAGATGCCTACATTTCTACTTATTGGCTAATCAAAATCATCTCAAATAATTCAGGCTCCTAACCAAACTACAGTGACCAAGGCTTGTGTTCTGACTAGTGCCTTGTTAGATTCAGGTATCTGTCCATAAAGGGTCAACATACAGGGCAGTTTCTAAGTTCATCAGGCTAAAGAGTTTTAAAAATCAAGTTCTATACTAGGAGCATATTTAATGGTAAAAACTAAAAACATTTCACTTATGAATAGCACTTTTCTGTAAAATAAAACCATTTCAATGGAAAATGTGAAAACTGCCTTTTTTCTACTTGGAGCACTTCTGTCTCTGAATCTAAAAAGTAGTAGTAAGAAGTCGCAGAACTGGGATCAGAAAAAAAGGAGGAATAAGGGCAGGTGAGGAGAGAAGAAAGCAAGGGGAGTGTAAGATCTCTCTTGGACTCCTGAATTGCTAATGTGATAATATATAGACAACTTGATTTATGATGTATGGAATTTTGTTGTTCTCTTTAATTTTCTGCTTTCATCCAGATCTAACTTCAAGTTAGATCCTAGAATTTTGCTCTTCATTCCTAGAATTTTACTCTTTTTGTTATTTTAAATACTTTTTTCAGGTTCTAGGACATGTGCCATGGCGAATTGCCAATATGGATGTGAAGAAGGCAACGGGGAGGTGCAGTGCCTGTGTCCATCAAGTGGCCTTCAGCTGGGACCAAATGGCAGGACATGCATTGGTATGGTTAGAGAGCTCACTCTCAGCTTCTTTTCTATAGGATCCCCAAAAGCCTTAAGATTCTGGGAAAAGTTTAAGAAGTAGTTCTAGCCCTTGCCACTGGCTTGACTAATGCTTCTTGTTACTTGCAGTGTGATGTAGAGTTTGCGTGGGTTTTTTTATAACTGTGCTTGTAATGCTGGTCCAATAATTCTCAGACCAAGTCTCATCCCTAAAAAATAATTGAATATTTTTATTTTGACATGATTTAGAGTCCTTAACAGATCCAGTTTCTCCCTATGACTGTGATGCCATTAAATAAAATGCTTTGCCTACAGGAAGCTGTCCTACTGACATAATGTGTTACAGGATCTGGGTGTTGGGTTTGGATGGAGTTTTCTTTTATTGTGATGATCCACAGTACAAACTTCTAGATTTTACTCCAGAATCCTCAACATCACTTGAACTGGGAGTTTCCTGTGATAAGGGAAGCATGCTTACAGCACTTGGTAATGTCCTCGGGCATGTTTACATTGTCATCTGACAAAGCAGTGCTACAGCATTGTAATCCAATGCTGAAACCATACCTGTTTTAATATTGAAGTTAAATGAGCTCCTTTCAGAACCCAATAGACATGAAACAAACTCTCCAAAGCAGGGGATGCTCCAGAAACTAGAGGAGAAGGGGCAGTAAAGTGCGTGTCAGGGAGTAGCAGGAGCAGGACAGCCATCTGTAGGTGTCCCTGCTTGAGCAGGGGGTTGGACCAGATGACCTCTAGAGCTCCCTCCCAACCTCAACCATTCTTTGATTCTGTGAAAAAAACTTTTTGTGACAAGTGCTATTTACTAAAATGTCTTTAGCAGCATACCTAATAATATTGAGGATTTTACATATTTTACGTTATTTTTCCATGAAAATGGTGCAGATCCTTCAGATCATAAAGGACAGCTTGGACATAATACCTTACAGACAAAGAAGAACAGTAGCTAATCTATTTCAGCTGCTGCTTACCAACACATGCCGGCTGAATGATTTCTACAGCTTAAAGAATGTTTTAGATGTTGAGATGTTCAACATTCAAACATTAAAAAACAATAGCTCCAATGGCCAAAACATTAGTATACTTAACATGTCAAACAAAAGATTAAGTAAATGTATCAACCAAGAGACACTGCTGTACAGAAGGACAGTTACTGAATTGTTTTCTTTAACACACAACTGTAATATCAAGTCACACAAGTCACATTCGAGGGTTGAATGGACTGGGACTACTTTACCACCTTTAGGAACTATCAAATAAACCCATATGGATACTTGGCTCAACTTCCAAACTATGAAGACTCCAACATGAGAATAGTATTTCATTCTTTCAAATGAAATGAGTTTGTAATTGCAACTGTCCTGCTTTGAGTAATTAGCAGGGCTCTTGGACAACCACCAGTCACATTTTTAACATTTGTTCAAATTATTTAAGAACTATGTGAAGGCAAACATTGTAGACATACGTAGACAGTAGACAAATGGTTCTCTTAAATCCCTTGAATTTTTCAGACAACTATTTTTGTTCTTTTGTATTGAGTTTATTTTTATTTACCTTGCCCCCTCAAATGAGTTTGGATTAATGTTGATATATATGATAGAAGATAACATAGACAAAAAAGTGCGTCCAGTGGTTGGAAATACTAGACCCTTCTTTCTGCATGGCTTGTGGTATGTCCATATCTAAAATGGGAAGGCATCTTCCTGCTGTATAGCATAGTATTAATGTATTATAAGATTCTCTAATACTCTGGTATTAGTGACAGAAGGACTATAAACAGATAAGCATTTGAAGATCCTTGCTATTAATCTCAGCTTAATCCTCCTAAGAAGTTGCGTTATTGCTGCACCTGCAGAGCAGCATATTGATGTGCTTCCCTTCTCCTCTTTGATGTGTGCATAGGCAAAGGATTCTATGATTCTGTGATCCCCTGAGCTCTGTAAAAGAATGGTAGAAATGATAGAAAGACTGACTGTGGTGTCCAGAAGCACTTCACAGTAGTTCTAAGCTGTAAAGGGCAGCAGCATGGCATGATGGATGACG
Source organism: Apaloderma vittatum (assembly GCF_000703405.1). Taxonomy (NCBI): domain Eukaryota; kingdom Metazoa; phylum Chordata; class Aves; order Trogoniformes; family Trogonidae; genus Apaloderma; species Apaloderma vittatum. Next base: position 16,736 of record NW_009717906.1, read on the forward strand.
TGCAAAGTTACTGCTCTCTGCTAAAATGTGATAGTGAAGGACAAATGCCAACTATCGTAATGGGCACTATCTTAAATTTGGTGTTACAGCAAAACAAATTACTAACATTTAATTACAATGGTTGTTGAATAATGTTCTTAGGTTTCTCCCATACCAAGCTTCCTCCTCCTCTCTCCAAAACATCTGTCCCTGTCTTCTACCTTGCTGGGCAGACGACTCAGTCTGGAAATTCTCTCCCCATCCAGCAAAGGGAGGTGCAGAGATTAAGTAGAAGAGCTGCTGCTGCTCTCGGTTTCCTGTTTCTGGGGCTTTCTCTTCAACTATTCTCTGACATTTCCTTTCTCAGGGAAGTGATGGAATTTGTGGAGTACCTCCTGCCCCTGCTTCATGACCTTAGGGCAAATCATTGTCCCCACTATGAGTTACCTCAGCTTTTACTGTGAGAGGTGTCAAAATCTTCCATAAAGCCAGTTCACATTTTGCTGCTTCATTCATATGAGCATATGTAAAAGCCATCCCCAAGTGTGAAATCATAGGACTTACTTGTTAAACAGCTTGTAATAGCCAAAACTGAACCATTCCTGTGCAAATCCCAACTAGTTGGTGCTTTCCCGTTTTACCTTCTTATGGATCTGACCAGCATCCCTTCTCCTGCTTCAGACATCGATGAATGTTCCACTGGCAAAGCTGTCTGCTCTTACAACCGCAGATGCGTCAACACATTTGGAAGCTACTACTGCAAGTGCCAGTTTGGTTATGAACTGAAATACATCAGCGGCCGTTATGACTGTGTAGGTAAGATTTAGCCCATGAATTTTCCTTCTTCATTCTTTTCATTGCCACACTGTGCCTCTTCACTGTCACTGACTGAAGCATGTTGGCCTGGTCTGGGGATACTGCCTCAGAAATGGTTAAAAGTTGTCACACTAAAAATATGCTTGATGACGCTTTGAATTTCAAGCTGGGTTTTCTCTGTGGCCTTATGAAAAAATGGCACTTGCACATTAAATTGCCTCAATGTACCAAGGCAAGATGTGCAAGGGCTTGGAGGAAGTTAGCAACATTTGACTGCAAAGAAGTGCCATTTCTAGTACAGATTTAGTTAAAAGAGCCATTTTTTGTCCTCTTGGCTTTCAACCTGTGATGAACAAGGAGTTCCACAATACTTTTCTTTTTTTTTTTTTGTGGCATTAATGAGGAATGTGAATCAAGTGCCTTCATGACTGTCAAAACAGTTGTTTGGATGAACAGTACAGAACTATTTTTTAAAGAAGTATGAAAATAGTAGGTTTTAATTACTTTCCAGGTCTCTCTTGCATGCCTGAGTTTTTCCCAAACAAAAATAAATACAGGCAAAAAGTTATCTAGACATGCCCAGGTGTTAAAACAAATGTCAAAACACCTTTACTCCTGTTTCAGTCCATTAGCTCAGTGGTGGAACAGCAAAATGCAAGTTACTGCAGCGGGCACTGCAGTGGTATTGTTCAAGGAGTTGACAACATGAGGGTGTGGAAGGGTTGGAGCTCGTACAGGAAGTGCATACAAAAGAGAATTCATGGGTTTTGTTTATGTTTTCTTGGTCTTGGGAGTTAGGGGAGGGAGGGAGATTATAAGGCAAGGTTTGGAGACTCAAGTTTGCATTTGCTCTTGTAAGCAAACCCCGAGAATCTTAATGTGGAAAAAGTACTTACTTTTTCCTACAATATGTGTGCATGCAGGAAAAACTGGAGAGGCCACAGTCGTCTGAATGTTACTCTCAGACATACTATATTTTTGAGTCAGTCTGATACTGTCTCCTACCAACTTAGATTATGAGAGGACCTGTCAGCTGCTAAAAATGGAAGCAATCTGGATAAAATGCAAGTGGTGCAAAAATTTGTGCACCAACTTGGCTCCCTCATGTGGGAGAAATCAGAAGCATCTTTGTGATATAGCAAAATAAGGGAAAAGGAGAACAAAACTGATTACTCTTGATGCCTGTACATTTTGATGTCAGTTGAATATAGTATTTTCTACTGAATTTTTCCTGATTATACTTTTTTTGTACAGCATCATATGTATGCTGGAATGTTAGATAGAAAATCTCAGCATCTTGGCATGCTCAGGTTTATTTTCCATTGCATTTCTTCTAGAGGGAATGAAAGAATGAGAAGGGTTTGGTGAACTGTTTTTTAATTGACGTCTTTTGCATTTTGTTAATGGAAGAGTGTGTACAACCTACAGTTTGTTCTGTCAGAAAAGCACTGTGTTCGCTTTATCTTTTTTGGGGTGCTCTAGATTTTCTATGGATGCCTATGGCAGTACTTGTGCAGTTGGAGCTGACTTTAAGCATTCTCTCCTGGTGTGAGTTCTTCTGCCTCTGATGGTCTCTGAACTGTCTTGCTCTAACACGAGCACTTACCATACCTGGAAACAGATGGCCAGCATAAACAGGTTGTCATGAAGCTCAGATTGCAGTGCAGTTTTCACTGAAGCATTTATATCTTTCCCTATGTGTGACAAATACACACAGGTGTAACCTCCACGCAGAGTGCCTCAACACTGAAGGATCCTTCAAGTGCAAGTGTAAACAGGGCTACCGAGGAAGTGGCTTCGATTGTGCCAGTGAGTACCATTGGATGTCTGGAATAGCACTGCATTATTTTTCTCTAATAATTGATGGTTATAAGGCTAGGAAATGACATGGTGAACGGTGCTGCAATACCAGCCAAGCAAGACCTCTCCACAAAATAATACATTGATTATATGAGCTGTTGCATAGTTAATGCAAGTATGATTTGTTCAAATTCACTTTGCCTATGTGTCCCCAAGTCTCATAATTTCACTAGGAATTGCAAATAGAACAGATAAGTGTATTTGTCCTGAAGAAAAAGAGGAAATAGCTTTAAAAAGTCTGCCATTTTCCTTGGACTCCCACTTGCTCATTAGAGGGCTGTGCAGTCCCTTTCAGAAGAGTATCAAGCTAACTTAGCAACAAGGAAGAGAAGGAAGGAAGGTCACAACTTCTGTGCTAAATTATTTTCACTAATAATTTTGCCTCTGTTTGCCTGTTGAATATTGAAGATCTCCTATAAAGATGTCATTGCCTAGTTCTATCTGAATCCAACCCTCCAAGAAGGAAGGCTGTTCTTGTATTTATATTTAAAATTAACTGTTTTAATTAATACTTTTATTAAATCTGGCAGAGGTTGAATAAATGTCGTTAGAGATGTTTTCTTCAGGAGGACATCTGAGTCCTGCTCAAATTTTTTGAATAAAAGACATTGTGAAAACATTAGGTAGACTTCATTAGGAAATATAATAATATATAACATTATATAT
>NW_009717907.1:0-29420 GCF_000703405.1 Apaloderma vittatum
CAGCCTAGGCCATTCTATGATTCTATATGTTATATATACTTTAATAACATATATAATGAATGTAATATAATCATATAATATTGAACGATACAGTCTAGCTACATAAAAAAAAAAAATCCCCAAAGACTGTATATTTGCTTGTTCGTACAGTAAATATTACTGTGCTCTGCAGTTGAACAGGTCTCTTCTTTTTCACCTTCTAACGTTTTAAAAAGGTGTTCCAAAGCTACTATTGTCTCTTTTGTTCTACTTTTAATTAAATGACAACACATCAAGCCATGCTGACAAGAGTAGAAGAGGGTCCAAACAAAAATCTATCCTTCTATGACAAAGAATGCATGCAGAATTATTTTGTAGGATGTGAAGATGGAGTACTCAGTTTCTTATCACTGTCTACATGCATGGCTTCTACTTCTATGACAACTGAAAGAGTAGTGGGTACCATCTGTCATCTGGCAACAGCTGTCTCCTGATGCTTACTGAAATTCAGCTGAGGTATGCGTGAGACTTCAAGACCCTGAAAGCACTCTTGGATTTCCTAATTACAGATATTATCCAGTGGAAATGTTGTGTTTAACACATCCAACTTGTAAGTCACACTAGTAGCAAGACTGATATCTGTTCATTTCCATCAAGAAGCAGACAAACAATTTAAAGGTGTACTTATATGGTACAAAACCCTCAGGACTCTTGTTGAGCATCACATGCACAAAATTAAAAAGCACCATGTATCACATAGTATTGAGCCACTGTCCATTTTATCGTTTACTTCTAGGATATAGCTCAATATGTATGAAAATGAGGACTTAATTATAAAGTCATCAATCATTCTGTCTCTAACATGTTTTGTTGGAACTGCACATATAAACCTGAAATACATTCCAAATAGTTGAATATTAGCATTTGTCATATAAAAAAGGTGATACCTTACATTTATTTAGTGATCATATTATGAAACAATCCTTTTGTATCATAGCTAAATGACAAAAGCATTGATGATTATAGACTTATGAAGTGGAGAGTCAAGGCCTCTAGATAAAATAATAGTTCTCCCAGTACAGGACATGGGGGGCCAGAGATTTGCATTTCCATGAATTTCAGTGTACTCTCTTTCTAAGGAAAATAGAAATGGCAGTGGCATTTTACTGCATTTTATAAACCAGAATAAACTGCACTTTCACTCAAGTCGTCTGTTGTAGAAGAGAGAGTTAAGTAAGATCCTAAAGTTTTATTTAATTTAGTCATCCATTATCTAATAAATGAACAAAACTTAATATATTATGAAAATTGATATTGGACTGTTTATTGTAAAGAAAACTGATTAAAAATAAGGGTACTGTGGCATCTGCAACATGATTATTCATACTTATTAAAATAAAAGAAATACAAATCATCCAACAGTAAATGATGTAAACATCTTGACTAGTTTAATGTATACTAGAAAAACTGTCATACCATGATGTACTTTCTTTAAATGTTTTAGGCTAGTAGAGATCTTCACAAAAAGAATATTATTTTTCCTCTTATTTATAGTAAATCCTTTTTTAATGTTATTTTTTACTTTCTTTCCATTTGTTATGTGTTGACTACAATAAAACACCTAGACAATGCATTAATAAAGAATTAAGTTAACTGTGAAATTCTCTAATTAAATCAGTTCCACTGTGTTTTCTTCTAATTCATTTTCATCCATCTCGAATAGCTTATTAAGGTTCATGCAGTTTTATAACTCAGTCCAAGAGATCTCTAATCATTTCAGTGTAAGTTGAGCTCAGTATGTCATTTTACATATTTATGGTTAGATGTTAGTATCAAAACCTAGCACTGCACTTCAGGCAGTGAAAAATAGTCTGGCATAGATGCTTACAAGACTCAGAGTACATAATACACAGAAAATATTATAAAATGTATAATGAAGTAACAATATCTCCAAACACTGTTTGGAAACAGTTCTACAGCATAGTTCTCCAGTACAGATGCAGCAAAGAGCTAGAACCAAGTAAGCACATAAAAGGAGCAGAAGTCAGGTCGTAGAGAGAATGGCAGGACAGGACATCAGGAGACAGACAGATCTCCCTTCTTCCTCTTACTTTCTATTTATCGGAAGGTAGTGACAGTTCAAATATTTAATTGCTCTTTGATCATTTATTAATCTCATTGTTGTCTTTAACATTGTCAAATCTGACAATTTACTTTCATCAGTAGGACCAAATCAAAGGTCTAACATGATCAAAATTAATTTGAATCTAACAGTATCTATTCTGGTATGACAAGGGCAGACTCAGCTTAAGCACAAGCCTTTCTAAAGACTACAACATTGATTTGATTCATGTAATTAACAAAGATGATTGAGCCTATAGCACCATCAAATGTTGAAATAAAAATTTAAGTGGACTTTCCAGTGGCCTCTCTTTGTAGACCAACCTGGAAACAAATGTGACCATCACAATACAGAAGAAGGAATATATGCAAGGTGTCAGGCAGACAACATTGAGGCTGCAGTGACATCCTGAGACAGGCCACTCTTGCACCTGGAAAGAAGTCTGTAGGATGGCAATACTTCTCAGTACTTCAACAAATGTCCCCGATTACAGGGGTAAAACATTTATTTCCTTAGAGCAGGCAATGTTGAGGACATTTTTTTTTTTGTAAATTGGGCTGAAAATGCTGAATCATGTTTCCTCTGTTATTGTAGCCGTGATTGATACCTGAGAATATGAAGTTCTACATCCAGAGAAAGATGGAGGAGACATTCAGCAAAAGCTATAACTGTCATTACATCTTCAGATTCTCTTGCCATCATTCCTCTTCCAAACTGCTACCCAAGTCTTTTGAATAGTAATGCCAGGTTACTCTGCATTTTCCAAAATCCTCTCTCTCCTTTCTCTCTTTTTTTCACAAGTCTCCACATAAAGCTACACAAGAGAATGGATAGATCTCCAGAATCTATTCCCTCAAAGTACCATATTCTCCTCAAGAGCTGGAGTAAACTACCAATAATGAAACCATTGTTGGATATTCATTATTTATTTCCTGCAAATATGTGAGGAGGAGGTGGTGAGAAGTTGTTACTATTTCTTCATTGAAGGATACTTCAGTGATGGGAGAGAACACTGTCCTTGAGGTTCTGAGAAGTCACAGCTCATGGCACCATTCCCAGAAGCCATTCTCTTCACAGTCCTGGCTTTGCAATAGACCTTTTCCTATCCTGAATGTGCTCTCTGGAGACTGGATGGAGCTACAGATAGCTATAGATAAAATGGGATATGTACCCTTGTGCTAGCAACAACATATGGTGTAAAAGAATAAGGTTTTTTCTCTGTAATGAAATAATCTTCGCAGTGTGGGAAGGCTGAGATGCCAGAAAGGATACAGACTTTCAGATTTAAATCGAAGAGGTGTGAAAGAGTTTAACAACGAGAGGGGGGGAAAAAAAAAAAAAAGAAAGAAAGAAATTAGAGTCCTGGTCTACTGTTCCCAGTAGAGAAGGAGAAAATTTAGGCTGCAGTTCCTGATATAGTTTCTTTGAAAGAAAACCATGCAACTCATGTATTTCTCCAAAATTTATCTTTGGCTATAAAGTTCTTAGCTGCAGAACATACTTTAAAGTTTGTTTTTCAAAGAAATAAAATCCTAATAGTCTAGCCAAAGAAATTCAGATGCTAATTAAAACTTTTTACTCTACTTCTAAACAAAATTCTGAATGGGATTTCAGATTTCATGATTTTGGAAACCAACGGAAACAAGAAATCAACAATTCAAAAGGAAAACTCATTGAGGAAAATCTTTATGTGTTATTTGCATTCAAAGCTGAAGGAAAAGATTGGGAGACAGTAAGGAATAGATTACCTCATCACTTATCTCCTTATTAAAAATCCTTATATCTGTGAATTATGAAAAAAAATGCACTGAGCAGCAAGACTTGCCATTTTTCTGCCCTTTAACAAAAACTTTATAGTCAGGCCACCCCTCAAATAAAGAAGACCAAGAATAAGTCCTCTTTTCTGTCCAACAGACCTCAAAACTACATATTTTAGGAACATCTGAAATGAACTTTGTAGTCAGTTTTCTCCATCCCACCACCGTTCCTTTACAATGGTAATCAAAGCTTCAGGCTGTAGAAAAGTAAATACAAGAGTCTAGATATGAGCTTCCATTGTAAACAGTGGAATGTTAATTAATGTAGTTAATCTTGTCTAGACAGCTTCATCTGTTCAAACATAAGCACTTTCTTCAAGATGAGGTGAAGAGTTTTTCTATTCTACTCACTGTTTTTTGTTGGCTACAACATACTCTGTTGGCTACAAACTCTCAAACATCTAAACTTCTACGTCTATATCACATTACTGCAATTTGCCCTTATTGTGAAAAACATCTGTTTTTGCAGAAACTAACAAAATATACACCATTCTGGGGAAGGATTTAAAATTATGAGAGCTGAGAACACTAGTCTCAGAAAGGATGAATGTCCATAACTGCTTTGAGAGAAATTATTTTAATATTGTTATTGAAAATGAAGACAAACCTGTGTCCCTTCTCCACCTATACTTTGACACAAGAAATTACTTACACTATTCCTTTTTTCCTTTCTTCCTTGCTTTCTTAAATGCATAAATAGCTTTTGAAATCCAGAAAGGATTCATAAGAATAGCAAGACACAGCCTTTCAGTGTTAAGCGTGTAAAAATTTATATTTCAAAAGGCATGAAAATGTTTTTATAATTTAGGACAGTAACCCTTAGAACAATTTCATCTAGACACCTAACATGAAGTATGGTGACACTCACTTACCTCTGTTTGCATCCTCTCTAACCATAAATTATGCAGAGTCTGTAATAGGTGATAGACAGATGACAGACTAAATTTCAGGACACATTAATGAAATCATAATGAGTCTCATTTTTAGCAGTTCCTTTCTTCACACAGAGATGAGGTATGCTATTTCTTTAATTAGAGAAGACCCTGGACAAGGGCATATGTCTCTAGTGCTGTTTTGCTGAGCAGATGTGTGATTGTTCTGGCTTTGTGGATCTTCTAGCAAAAAGAACCAAAGCATAAAAAAACCCACAACCAAAACCAACCAAAAAAAATCCTTTGCACAATAAAACGGAGATGTTCTGTGCTTATAAAAATGCTTGGAGAGCCATTTAGCCTGACTTGTTAAAGAGTCAAAACTAAACTGAGCCAAGGATCTGGTTTGTATTCTGTAGAGCATTCCTGAAATTCTAATTAGAGACTTTAATTTCCTTTTTCGTGTTATCTGTGTCTGACTACCAACTTTAGTGTCTGCATAAAGTATAAGCATGAAAAGGACAAAACATTAGTTTAAACTGCAATGAAGTTATGTATGTAGCTAAAGCTGTCACACTTCCTAGTGAGTTTTCTCAAACACATTAAGGGACATTCTATCTGAGAGAAAAAACACAAATGAGCTTTCTTTTCTCCCTGTACTGGTTCTCTTACTACTGTCTTTCTCTGCTCTATTTTTTTTTTTTTCCTCATATAATCTAAGGATGTGATTTAGAGGCATTCAGATTAGTGTAATCAAATTTATGTGGTTTATAGCAGTAGATTATTTGGGCCTAATGTTGGTGTTGTGTGAATTAGAAAGATCACAGGAAGGTCAAACATACACACAAAAACTCCGAAAACAACCCCCTCAAATCTCCTTTAAATTTGGAGAGTTTTCTTTTTCATTCAATCCTATTGAGTCATAGTCCATATTATAAAGGTTTCTATTATTACTGATTTTGAAGTTTCATTATTTTTTGAGTATATTTTGGAAATAAAGGAAGACTGTGGAAAATGGAATATGGAAGGGAATTGGAGAAAAACTTTGTTTCTAAACATTTGTATAATCATTTTATTAAATACAACCAGTATTCACTTGCCATTAACATTAGAAGTATATATATGCACTCCCCTGCAAACTGGAAATGTACATTAGATAAAGCAAAGAACATGCACTGAATTATTCCCTTTGCTCTAAGAAAACCACTATACACATATATAGTCCCAGTGGGGATACATTAACAAAAGCTCTGTCTAAGGAGAAAATTAACTTCTCCGTGTGATTTCTTATCCATGGAAAGAATAGAAAGAATACACAGAAACAGAAGAGTGTTTTGTTTATATATTTTTTGCTTTTTGAAGACTTTACACATATTTTTTAATCAAAGCTTTCTACATAAGACTTTACTTGACAGCTCCAAAGGAGTGAAAGTGACAGCACAAATGTAAAAACACATTATTTTAATCATCAAAGAACAAAATATTGCATAAGTACTCATGTTTGATGTCAAATTCAATTTCTCACATCACTTTAGTTAAATTACATCTGAAAATACTAAGTGTTGTTCAGAAATATGGATCACAGGGTTCATCAGTTCCATGTTTTTGCCAGTTTATTTCTAGTATGTGCAGATCTACTCTCTCTATAAAATATTTTTTCTGCTTCATATCTGTTGGGCAGTCCTGGATTCCACAATTGTTTCTCTCTATCTGCTTCTTAATTTGCAATTTACTTTATTCCGATCTCCGGACAGAAATCTTCTAAAAGACTACATAGATTGATACATTCTTTTATTCACTAATTTTTCCTTAAATTCGGAGTATTTTTTCTTAAAATCTTAGGTTTTAGGTGTTGAATTCTAATATTTTTCCTAAATACTCAACAATTGTTACTGCATTCCTTTCTTAAGGTTAAATTTTTTCATAGCATATATTTTATTTAATTTGAGAGAATAGTGCAGTCCAACCTGTAGAAAAAGTTTGCTATTACCCTTCATTTGAGTGTTGAAGACAATCTTTTCTTCATTTCCACTTTGTCATCAGACTAACTGGCCATAGGTATAAGACAAACTGCTGCTTATGAAGGTCTCCCATGGTTCAGATGTTAAAAGTTCAGAACATCAGCATAACACTAACTATAAGATGGAGCTATTTTATTACTGCTTGGACCCTCAGAAAGAACTAAATGTATCATAATAATAATTGGATTAATCAGACCATAAAAAATTTCTGAATTTTGAATGCAAATAGCTCCACCACTTTTTTGATCCTAAGATTTAGGAAAAGAAAAAATATCTCAAAAGCCAAACTGCACATCTTCCTATTTTCTTTTTTCCATTTCTGTTTTGCATATTCCATTTGCCAGTGGCAATAACAATATATTTTGTCAATGCAATATCAAACTCTAGTATGGTTAGAAACCTCAACAACTACTTCTTTTTTTCCTATTTTTCTGGGACTATTTATATATTTTTTTTAATATTGCATGCACTAAATCATTTATCCTCTATGGCATGCTTCACTGTTTTACACATATGAAGTATGAACAGAAATTACTGAAGAAATATATGCAATATATCCCTAAATATAAAACTTTCATAAAAAGGAAAGTCATTAAGAAGAAATGAATACTTCATTTGTGTCAGACTCCTTAACAGTTCCCAAAGGCCTTGATGTGAGGTGCGAATTACCCTGCTCACAGCACTTTAAAATGGAGATTTACACTATACACCACTAGAGGTTTTTGGCTGTGTCTGTGCATTATATACTGTAATGCATACCTGTGAACAAAACCAATCTAATGTGATTCTTCAACGTCATATAATATCAGGTGAACCTGTCAGCAAAGGCCTGTGTGAGAAATAATCAAAAGAAGAAAAAAAAAAGAAATACAGGCAAAAAATAATTTTGAAAGTCACTTTTAGATTCTCTTTATTAAAGTTCAGGATGTATTTAATGAATCAGGAAGAAAGGAAGACTTTGAGCTTTAATAAATGCAGTAGCATTTGGTATAAGAGTTTCACTATTAAAATATTCTATAATATATATAAAATTATTATCACATCCAGAGCTTTTGCAGGCAAAGCCATGTTGGCTTTACTGCAGTATTATGAAGGTAAGACATGGTTCTCAAATAGTTAAACAATGTGACGTCACTGTTTGCCTTTGATTGATGAGGTGAGAGCTAGAGGTACAGAAAATAAAAAACAAAAACAAAGAAACAAAAAAAAAAGGTGACTATGCCCTGGCATTTGTAAGCATTGTTATTACCATACAGGACAACTTTTTATTTCTTCACTAGCGATTACAGCAGCCACTCAGTTTTCCTCTTGAAAATATTACTAAAGCAAATACATATATTCAGTCAAAATATTATCAGCTTGTCCATAATGATAAACTAAAATTAATTTCACTGACCTATACTGAACTGTTTTTTCTTATATATTTTTTTCTATTTTAAAAATTGTTGTTACGTCATTGGTGCAATGCAATTACAGTTGCAAGAAAAATTATGTGAACCCTTTGGAATTTCATAGTGTTCTGCGTTAATTTGTCATAAAATGTGTTCTAACCATCATCTAAGTCAAGAGTATTGACAAATATAACGTGCCTAAAATAGTAACACATAACCAATTCTGATCCTTCATTTCTTTAATGAACACACTCATTCAACATTCAAAATTCTAGTGGAAAAAGTAAGTGAACCCTTGAGTTGACCTCAAAAAACTTGTCAGAGTTTGTCGTTAGCATATCTAGAGTCTTATCAAGAAAACGAGATTGGAGGTGTAGACTGGAGCTACGCTGACTGATAAAAACTACTCACACCTTTTAAGGTTATAGTGCACATGATGTATGCTTATGTGAGCCATACCTCATCAAAAAGAGCTTCCATAGAATCTACTATCCAGAATTGTTGATTTCCATAAAGCTGGGAAAGGTTACACAGTGGTTTCAAAGACTTTAGCAATTCACTAGTCTACAGTTAGGAAAATGACCTATAAATGGAGACACTGTGGGACTGTGGCTACTCTACTAAGAAGTGGGCACAGGACGCCTATGGCAGGACACCATGAAGGAAGCCACTGCTTACTACAAAGAACATTGCTACACACCTGAAGTTTGTGAAAAAGCACATTGACACTCCACAGTGGTATCGGCAAAATGTTTTGTGGACTGATGAGACAAAGATTGAACTATTTGGAAAGAACATAGCCCCATATCTACCATAAAAAGGGCACTGCCTATCATAGTGAAAACATCATCCCAACCGTAAAGTATGGTGGAGGAAAGTCACAGGTTAAGGCTGGGACAGCCACTAAAATGCAGATAGATGCCTCGAAATGGGAAGAAAAAGGAAATGAGGCAGAGATACTTACAGGTTAGAAAAGAAAGCTAAACCAGCTTTAATGAAACAATAATAGAAATAACAGTGAAATGATAAAAATAAAGAACTATATACAGCTATATATTAGTCTGATATTGAACCCGACTCTCCCCTCTGATAACAATCCCCATTGATGCTGCAGAGCAGGAGGCACCGGGGAAGTTCCAGGCTCAGTGGCGCTGGGGAGCTGGACATGGGGACTGGATTCAGGAACTCAGGATCGGGATCAAAAACAGGAGATGGGACAAAGTCCTCCCTGGATGCCAGCCATTGAAGAAAGAGGACTAAATACTCATGATCACTCAGTTTATACTGAATATGACATATATGGAATGGAATACTCTTGTTCATCACCTCTCCTGTCTATTACTCCCTGAGGTGCAACTCGTTACTTCCCTGTGACCCATCTTACTACTCAGCACTTCCAGCGTGGCACACAAGGGCCATCGGTGGCCTTGGTCACTACAGGAATAAGTATCAGCAAGAGCCTTTCTGCATCCCAGTCTCAGGCAGTAACTGTAAACATCAGGTGTTATCACTGCCAGTAGCACACACTGTCTGCAAAAACATGCTGATAACTTCAGAACTTTAGAAGAGACTGAACTGAGAAGCAAAAATCACTGAGTAGAATTGGTTTTGTTTAGCTCAGATCAGGAGAAGGAAACATCATGATTTGGGCCTGCTTTGCTGCATCAGGGCCTGGCCAGCTTACAGTCATTGAGGGGAAGAGGAACTCCCACGTGTATAATGTAATGTAAGAAAGTCTGTACGTCAGCTGAAACTCTGTAGATGTCATGTGCTGCAACAGGACAATGACCCAGAACACCAGAACAAGTCCACAGCAGAATGGCTTCAGAAAAACAAAAATCTGCCTTTTGGAATGGCCAAGTCAGAGCCCAGACTTCAACTCAATAGGGATGCTATGGAATGGCTTGAAGAGAGCCATTCACATAAGATTTCCAAAGAATATGACAGAGCTAAAGCAGTTCTGCCAGGAAGAATGGGCTAAAATCCCTCCTGAACGATGTGCAGCTCTGATCCACAGCTACAGGAAGCACCTGGTTGAAGTTATTGAGGGAGTCAACCAGTTACTGATTCCAAGAGTTCAGTTACTTTTTCCACTAGCATTTTGAATGTTGAATGAGTGTGTTCACTAAAGACATGGAGGGTCAGAATTTTTTTTATGTTATTATTTTAGGAACAGTCTATTTGTCAGTGTTTTTGACTTAAATGACAGTTAGATCACATTATATGACAAATTAATGAATTATACCATGAAACTCCAAAACATTCACATGCTTTTTCTTTCAACTGTATTTGGCTGATTTTATAAACTCCTACAGAGATATTTATTGATACTGTTGAAATTAAAGAATATGTAAAATACAGAGAGAAAGACTAGACCGAATCCTTAAATCCAATCTCTGACTGTCTAAAGAAAACTTAGTGTGCGTTTGTACTGTAAATAACAGCACTTAAAAAAAAATCTTGATTCTAAGTCAACAGCATTTTTAAAATGAAGCTTGACTGTGTATGACCAAGGTAAATATAGAAAATACTGAGAATGTCAAGAAAAAAACAACTTTACTTGATGGGATCAATCTCATTTCACAGATTTCTTGATTTTGTTTGACGGAACACTTGAAATGCTGTCTTCATAGGCAAATCCAGTTTTCTCAACTATGGTTATTTATATTTTAAGGTCATTGCAAATTTTAACGGTCTTTTATGCACATTAAAAATGTGTAAAAGCTTGTTAATCAATCATAGATTTAAAGACTCCTACTTTTAAAACACTGAAATGAAATTATACGAATAAAAGATGCCTCATCAGTTTACATTTACCTAATGGTAGGATAACACTGAAGAAGACTGCTAAATGTTAATCTTTGAATTTTGCATGTCTTATGTGAACCTCTTAGACTACTAAACTTTCAGATCATGTTATACAGAATGATTTAAAACTAAATATGAAGAGAAATAGGTTATGCCATCACACTCTTAATTCAAAATGCCAGCTAGTTTTTGATTAGGCAAGCACTCAGGTTTCTCTAAAAAAAATACATTTGCCCAGTGATCCCTCACATATAGTCCTGTGAATCCTTCCAGTCAAGTGGAATATTGAACTGTTAATACAAGAAAATAATGTCTGCTTACTCCACAAAATTCATTCAGCTTCCAGGGAAGATCTTGTGTTAAAATGCATCCAGCCAGCAAACAAGGAAGGCTAATGGCTTTGTCAATTAGATGAAGAAAAAATGATGATGTGCTAACAGGACTGACACTCCATGACACTCCTACAATTGACTATATAAACAAAGTCTTAAGTGGATATTGAATTGGTTTCTCTATAATTATATAAATATATGCATAATCACCTATACATATTATTCTAGTACAGTCTGAAATTATTTTTAAAGGGACAAACTTTCAAATGAGAGGAGTAGGAAAGATATGCTAGAAAAAGGTGCTAAGTGGCACATCAACAACCTGAGTATAAGGACCAACAAGAACAGGAGGACCAGCAACAAAGGAATAGAAGTGCTGAGTGTCTGGGGCAAAAAAAGGGAGCCAAAGTGTTACCACCCAAAGGATCTCGAGGGACTTAGTCCACATAACCATGCTAATGCTGTACTGGTTGACATGATGTCTCCTCTCAGGAAGCCACATGTTTCATGTTGATTTTTCACTTAGTTGTCCAAGTCCACATGACTGAAGACTTCAAATAAGCAACTGTATGTGATAAGAACCCTAAGAAAGTGCCTGTAATGTTGTCTTCATCAAGACTGAATACATCATGCCAAATATAGTGGTAATTTCTGGAGAAGAATGAGCTATTGAGCTTGAAATCAGCAGAAGTATCCCACAGCATGACCAACCATCTCTCTTCCTGGAGGAGTACTTCCAGCGAACATAATTATTATACTATCACAGTTATCTATTAGATCTTTGGAGAAACTAATAGTTCTCAGTTATAGAACATTGCTTCTGGTTTTATTCTCACTTTTATTTTGATAATTTTCCTTAGCTGTGGTCTAATGATCACAGTTTATTCAGCACTTTATCTGAATGGGTGCTGAAATTGCAGACAACTGTAGTAAGCATGTGGTCTTCCTGTGATAATAGATATTGTCCCTTATTTTTCAAGCCATCTCCTTTGGAGGCCAGGGTGAGGTCGGGAGGATTGGTTTTTTCCCTCTTTCTTTTAATATTAACTGTGTTTAAGAGCTCAGACTTTCACAGAAATTTCCCAACATGAAAACATTGGAATTAATTTGTTCTTCCAAATAGTTTTCTGTTTGAAAATACGATATACTTTAATATCAATATGTATATTAGGCCTACATTTTTGGAATATGTTGAACATCTCAAACCACTTTTGAACTCTAGGGAAATTGGGGCTATTAAAGTTTTATAAAATCTTATCATTCATCATAGAAAAACAACTTTAACTGATGCCAAAAAATAGTATTTTCCAGCAATAATTTCCTAACTAAGTGGATTGTTTCTTTCAAAAATACGCTGCTCATTAAAGGATGTTTTTAAAATTATCCTTCATAACTGTGTTTTGGCTCTTTGATTTAAATTTGGAAGAGGGGATGAGGAAAGAAAGGACACGATGTGTTGAACACACATCTAGCTAAACATGTGGAGAATAAGCCAACTGAGATGGGGATTGCCTTGCACAGAGTGTGGTGCAATGATGAGTAATGAACAGAAATTTATGTGAAATGTTTTCGTCTAAAAAGTCAGTACTGACTATGACGTGGCTTTAGAGAAAGATAGGTTTTACATGTATGCAATATTATGAAGCTGCATGAATTGTGCAAATACTCACATAATATACCAGGAGATAGAATCATAGAATGACCTAGACTGGAAGGGATCTTAGAGATAATTTTAATCCAGCCTCCCTGCCGCCAGGGACTCCACCTCTCGACTAGATCAGGCAACACATGGGGACCGAACGGGAATCGAACTTGCGACCTTAGCATTTTTAGCACCACAAATGCTGGTTTGGTTGGCTTCCACTTCTGCAACAAATCTAATCTATTGCCAAATCAATCTGAAAAGCAAAATATAACCCATGTGTAAAAATTGCCAGAGCAGCAGAATGTAAGACACAGAATTCTTTAAACTTGTTTTTAAATTTCTGTTTCCCTTACTGCATATTGTTACATTCTTTTCAACATCAATCTTCTCCTTAAAGTGGGAAAAAACTATGAAGGTGTAACAAATTGTGTTGATAAAAAGAAACTTAAACATTTATGCAGCTTGTCTACACTGCAGTTTGCAGTGGCAAAGCATATTTAAGCAGTGTACTGCTGATTTAAGCCATAGTTTAGCTGCACAAACACGTATGGATTATTTCACTTCTTATTTTAAGTTTCTTCAGTGATTTGAGAGGGAAATACTTCATTATATCTGAAAAGTGTTAATGAAGGACAAAACAAAAACTGAACAGCTTAAAGGCAAATCTAAAGGAAGAGCAATAATTTGTGCTCCATATCCACATTTTACTTGGACTGCTTTTTAACATAAGAAGATGTGGGGTTTGTGACTTTTTTATACCTGCATGTAATGTAATTTCTTTTGATAATGTTTCTCAGAGTTTTTTTCATTTTTCTGCTATAGCGTTTAAAATTGTTTGACACCTTCTATGTATCAGCTCTGATTTCTCTTCTGGCTCTGTTTTTATAATGTCTTTTACTTTATAAAAGAAGATAAAGATTCCAGATCTCAGTAGAAAGTAATTTTTTGACACTGCATAAATGTAAGTGTACATATTTATTTTAGTTTTTAATCATATTAAACTCTACATGCAATGTTTTTCTTTAACAATTATAATGTTGATGACTGTTCTGTCGAAATGCACAGATACTAACACCTTATTATATGGTTATAATATAGCACTCTCAACTATGGAGTTTACTGAAGCATGAATAATATAAAAAAATAGTAGCCTTTAAATATATTACTCGGTATAAAACAAAATTAAACGAATTGTTTTGCAAAGTAGAGTCTCCTTTGAGACAGAAAGCTGACACCTTGGAAACACATCCGTTCAGACTACTGGTTATAACAATTACTCCATTTGTGAAGAAAACAATGTTAAAAGAGAGAGATCAAGAGAGAAAGAAATTGAACTTCTGTTGAGCTTCTTTGTAAATGAATGAAAAATAATATAATGTGGTCCTAGTGTTGAGGGGAGGCCTCATTGCCCTCTACAACTAGCTGAAAGGACATTGTAGAGAGATTGTTGCTGGTCTCTTCTCACAGATAATTGGTAGTAGAATTAGAGTGAATGGCCACAAGCTGCAACAGGGTAGATTTAGGCTGGATATTAGGAATAAACTTTTTGCAGTAAGATTAGTCAGGCACTGGAATAGACAGCCCAGAGAGGTGGTTGAGCCACCATCCCTAGGGGTGTTGAATGGTCATTTAGATGTGATGTTGAGGGATATGGTGTAGGACTGGACTCTGTAGAGTAGGGTCAATGGTTGGACTTGATGATCCCAAGGGTCTTTTCCAACCTGAATGATTCTTTGGCTCCACGATTCTACGATTCTCATTTATTATTTTCCTTTTAGAATATAAACCAGCACATATCAGTTTATTGAGATGAGTTGCGCTACTAAACTTTCAGCCTAAATTAAGTATATTTCTATATATGTCTCCAGATTTTTCAATCTTGACAAGTATATGGATCACAAATATAGAAAAGATAAAGATATTTACCTATATAGATGATGAACTCTTAATATAATGAGACTGCTTTCTGAACAAAGCATGAGTCTAATTAGACAAGTGAATAATATCTAGGACTAGACTATTAAGCAGCAATATTTTATTCCTTTACTTATTACTGGAAAAAAATTTTATTACTGGAAAAAATCTTTTTACTGGAAAAATCAAGTTTTTGTGTGAACCTAAATCTTCAGAAGATAGTTTATTTAAAGAGGTGAAAACTTACAGCTGTATATATATAATATCTGAATTTTACATCATTGCTTTAAAATTCTGGAGAAAGTGGGAACATGGAAGAGGGATACGACCTATAAAAGGGATTACCTCTTTTGGCTGAATCTGTTTAGAGCATCCCTATCATCTAGATTTAGAAATACTAAGAATATCAGCTGGTCCTGTAAGATGAGCAGAAAAAAGAATCTATCTATCTTGAAGCATTTCAGTGCATATATGATAAACTGAATGCTTTTTGTTGCAAGCACTTTACAAATATCTGTAGAGATGTTCTTACTCTATATCTCAACACATACATTCAATAAAACTATCATCTTTGCATTGTGGTTGTTTGTTTGGGTTTTTTTCTGTGTTCAAATAGGAAGAAATAGCAAGCCTGATTTGCACTGAGGGCTGCAAAATTAATATGTCAGGAAGTTTTGCAACGTCTAACAAATGTTTAGTTTTCCACAGTATATATTCAGGAAGGTATTTAAACCTTTGATCAAATTGAGTCAAGTCTATAGTCTTACTTTTCAATCTATTTGTTTTCTGATCACATATGGAACCTTGGGTTTTAGAATAACACTCAGGCCATCCAAGAAGGTATGCTTTATCTTCAGAGGTCTAAGTGCAGCTGCACAAAAGACAGTCTGAACTGTTATCTCAGAATCAGGTGAAAAAATTATGTCATATAATTATTTAGATGCCATTTAAGTAAATTTGATCTGACTTTAATTATTGATCTGGCCTTAATTGTTGATTTCCATCTGAACACAATATGCTTAAGGCAATGTGCAGAATTATAGCGAGTTTCATTTCGTTGCATGCAGTGAAATAACCATGCTGGGGCCAGAATATTAAAATTGGAATCTAGAATTAATCTAGAATATAATCTCCCACAAACGCACTTGGGTACAAAATAGAGCAATCACTATAGGAATTGTAGGTATCTATTAGTGGATCTGTCAGTTTGATGTGTGGGTACTCACCTATAGAAATTAAAATATTTTCATTCAGTTTATTTGTTTCGGTTTAGCCATGAATCTTTAAATGTAGGAGTTTGAAAATGTTGGTTAAGGCTTGTGTCCATTCATTCTGCTCTCCAGCATTTCACTGTAAATTAATCACTAGTTGGCATAGTGATATTTTTCTTTACTCTTTCTCTCCCTGCCACCATAAATCAAATTGTCTATGTAGTTACAGTTTCAAGAGAAGGAAAGATGTCAGTTCTCCTCCCTCTCCCTTTTGCCCCCACATCCTCCAACACGTCAGTTTCTTGTTTGGTGGCTTAGTACCATTTTGACAGAAGACATGTACAGTAATTTACTACTATTGTTGTGTATTAGATTTACTAAGGCATCCTTACAGGATAAAAGTCTTCAAAAAATGCAGTTGCCAGTTTCTAAAACGTGAAAAGTTCATTTGGTTTTACTCATAAGGCAACAGACTAATTTCTCAGAACTGTGGTTACATGACAAACCCAGTGACAACATCAGCGTCCATAGTTTAGAACTGGAGTCCTGAGATCTGTACTTTTGAGGATACATGACAGTATTTGCCAAAGAACTACTTTGAAATGTTGCAGTTGAATACTGTCAGTTTTGGGAACCTCACTACAAGACAAATATTGAGTTGCTGGAGCATGTGCAGAGAAGGGCAACAAAGTTCGTGAAAAGTCTTGAGAAAATATCTTATGGGGAGTGATTGAGGAAACTAGGGTTGTTTAGTCTGGAGAAAAGGAGGCTGAGGAGACACCTTATCTCTCTTTACAACTACCTGAAAAGAATTTGTAGTGAGATGGTTGTCGATCTTCTCTCCCAAGTAACTAGCAATAGGAGGAGAGGAAATGGGCTAAGTTGCACCAGGGGAGATTTAGATTGGATATTATGAAAAATTTCTCTACTGAAAGAGTGCTCAATCATTGGAAAGGCTGCCCAGGGAAATGGTGGAGTCCTCATCTCTGAAAGTGTTCAGAAAAAATCTGTAGATGTAGTACTTTGGGACATGGTTTAGTGGTCATGATGGTGTTGAGTTGATCATTGGACTTCATGAACTTAGAGGTATTTTCCAACCTTAATGATTCCATGATTCTATAATGTGAAGGTTGTTCTTGTCTTGTAATCTTTAGTCTGCCAGGGAAGAGCAGGCTCTGAAGAGAGCACAGGTCTGACTGAGAGTATCTCTGACTGTCTCAAAAAGTGTCACTAAGACACAGATTCAGCTTTAGGCTAGTATAGCCTACAGTAGTCTTATTTCTGCTCACTAAAGGGGGCTTGGACTAGATGACCTTCAAGTTCCCTTCTAACCCACCACATTCTATGATTCTATGATTCTATGATTCTACGATTCTATGATTCTACGGTTCTATGATTCTACGGTTCTATGATTCTATGATTCTATGTTTCTGTCATTTTGTTTTAACCTCCTTTTGTCCTATGAATTCATGTATTTTGACTGGACTCACTTTAGTAAATCCACATCTTTTCTGTACTGAGAAGTGCAGCACTGGTCCTAACGCTCCACATGTGTCTCCCCAGAGCTGATCTGAGGGGGGGGAACGCGTCCTTTTTGCTGATGGCCACACTCTGCCTAATGTAGCCCAGGAGGCAGTTGCCCACTTTTGCTGCAAGGGCTCATTACTGGATCATGGGAAGACTGATGTCTACCAGGAACCCCAGACAACTTCTCTACAAAGCTCTTTTCAGTCACTCCTGCCCCACCCCCAACATTTACTGTTGCCTGGGATTAAGTTGCTTACCCTCAGAGTAGCAGAAATTATCAGAAAGCAGAAATATCAGAAGAAAAAACAATTATTACTTAACATATTTATCATGCACCGTGCATCATCTGGAGCATAACTTCACATTTCTGTTTGTATATGAAACTAACAACAATATCTCCAACGGATAAAGGTTATCATTAAATTTATGTTTACAAAGGTGGAAGGAGATGTTAAAGTGGGGACAATACACTTGGAAAGGCTATTATGTAAAATTAGAAGGAAATTGTATTCAAGAAAACATTCAAAATAGTCC
Source organism: Apaloderma vittatum (assembly GCF_000703405.1). Classification (NCBI taxonomy): domain Eukaryota; kingdom Metazoa; phylum Chordata; class Aves; order Trogoniformes; family Trogonidae; genus Apaloderma; species Apaloderma vittatum. Next base: position 18,174 of record NW_009717907.1, read on the forward strand.
TAAAAGTTACTAAACAAATTGAACTTTTAATACCAAAATACCACGTCATACTGAATAAAGGAGTTTTCCATTTCTCTGGGAAGTGCATGTTGTTATCTTGAAAACCCTGGAATAAATGACATGACAGCATCCATATTAATTTCCTCAACATAGATCTCAAATGTAGCTTGAAGCATTAGCAATGACAGAACTGAAAGAAAGATTAATAGCTCTGACATCACTGGAAGAAATAAGTCATCATATCACAATTGCGAGTAAAAATATTTTCAAATGTAATCAGAGGAGAGTACAAAATTTATAATTTCTTACAAATAAATCCACAAATCTAAGGAAAAAGTAAAAATAATTTTGAAAATTAAATGCTTAAGTCATAGGTAAAGAAGAATACATTCATAACCAAACATTCTGTTTTTCTGTGATTCTGCAATCTGTCAGTGATGAAAAGATTAAAATATTTAGGAACAGAATTCAGGAGCAAATCCTTCATGAGCTATAATGTCCTGATTTTAATCTATTACAAGCAAATGGACACAAATCCAGTGAAACATGTAAAATATTTTGCATGATTCTATTTAAAGTGTCAACTAATAGAAGTTCTTAGATTATATTTAAAAATTGATATCATAATGTGAGAATATTATGTTTCTATTTCTTTCTGCTCTAAACCTATCCTAGTAGGGGGCACTGATGTTATACACTATAATGTATTCAAACAGAACAGTTTAAAGAGGTCAGATTTTATGTTAGCTGTCTAACCTATCACAATTATCTAATTTTAAACCCTCTTGGCACAAAGAGAGGGAAAATAAATTTTCTATTTACCAATAATTTTCCCATTGAGCATAGTCTGTTGATAAAGAAAGTAAACAAAATAAAAAGTGTAAATGTATAATAACCTGGCACCACTGATTTAGTTCTGAAGGTTAATTAATCACGCATTTGCCTTCAAGAAAGTGTTATATTACAAAGAACCTTATTTCTTACTGACTTTGTCAGTCATGTACTTTCTCAGTACCCACAGCCAAGGCAAAGATCTGACTTTCAAAAGCCCCTTAGAAGCTCAGGTTAAAAGTATGTAAAATATCTATACTTCAGTTCAAATATTAATCATTGCATATTCTGTATTATTTATAGCACTAACCAGAATAGTAGCAGTAGTCTGGTACACATGCATAAGTTCCTTCCACAGTATAGTGTGCCAGGAGGAAGTTGAAGGTCTGCTGTTGTAGAATAGCGACTCTCATTTCAGTGGCAATAAATCACTGAAATGAGAATTAATAATTTCTATCCATAATGCTACTCCAGAATTTTCTTCTGAAGTCATGAACCAGAAAAAGCTCACAATGTATTGATTCAAGTTACTTGTAATCATGCATTGGATTTTGTTCTCACTAAAAAGTACATTTATTAGTTAAACTGGAATGGCATGTATATTATTTTCTCACATACGTGCTGATGGAAGGTGACATGTATATTGATGTTTCACATATGCTCACAGTGTTGCACATATACTCCACAGTCAAACAAAGGAGATAGAAGAGTATTTTTGGCACTTAATTTAATGAACAGATATACAAAACAATCAAACAACTATTAAAATACATCCAAGAGTCTGGACTTAATTTAGAAATGTGATAGTGGCACACTTCTTATAACTAATGCAAACAGACTTGAGGTTATGCTTCCCACATCTTATTCAGATCAGTTAAAAGCATGCCACTTTTCAATAATTTCTTATTGAACAGGATTATAAAAATGTGTTTATTTAATGCCAATTTGAAAATCATTTCTTCATCCTTCTTTCATTCTAGATTTTATTTTTTTCCCCATATATATAGCATAGGGACATGGCTTAAAAGAATTCTTTATGACACAAAATCCTTTGATGCTTTTTAAAATCATACTCCAATAAAACTACTTGAGAGGATCGTATGCACTAGTCTTCTGCAGTCATGTGCCTGCAGATGAACACAATGACTTGTTTTGATTACATTTATCACATAATGCCTTTTGTCTCCTCTCCGCGAGAGTGTAGGCTTCCATTTTTATTAACAACAAAAGACTTAATCATCCTTTTTATTTTTTAACTGTGTATTTGCTGAAAAAAAGTTGAAATTTGATATTTCTCTTAGTGTTGTTTAACCTCAGTGCCTTCTAAACCTTTCAGTATGATTTAGATGTATGATGTGTAGCCAGTCTACCTAGAACATTTCTGCTCCTACTACCGCATGACAATAAGGAGCACTGACCCTACTAGATGGTGTTTATTCAGCTTGCAATCTCAGTTTTATAGATAATCCTTCATCCAAAAGCAAATAGCCCTTAAATGGCCTCAGATAGATCTGTAAAATGTTTGTTGTCAGCATTACTACATTCCATTTCATTTATGACCTTTTACAATGAAAAACTGACTTCATGTTCTTCTAAATGCTTGGGCAATAATGGGAGAAGGAAGCAGCTGCAAGATCCTGTGCCGCTATAAAATGCATTTACTAGCAAGAAATTAAAGTAGGTTTAATGCCTATTTTTCCTCCTAAAATAAATTTAAAATAAAGAGAGAAAAGTCAAGCAATCTTTTTACATATTAACCCCATTAATCAAATCTAGTGTAGGTCCTAATGGACTAGTTTCTCACCTTAGAAACAGAAAAGTACCTTTACATAGTCTAGGTCATGTAGCCTCTAAAATTATAAGAATGAGGAAAAAAAATGTATATGCATTTGCTACTTAATAACCACTACATAAACTAATTTTCTCATCGTCATTGCATATCAGATATAGCTCTGATACCTCTAATCTCCCCAACCAGATGAAGTTACAGTGAGGCTTTTTTCCCACAAGGTCTTATTTCTAGTGCTTTCAGATTTAACGCTGGTTTTAATGAAGGAGAGAATTTCAAACATTCTTCTGTTGTGTTCTGAGTTGTTTGGGGTTTTTTTTCACTATGAGTGATAAAATTGTCTTCCAATAAAAATAAAAAATCTCCTGGGAAAGAGGAAGTTGGGCAAAAATGCCAGGAGGCCTTCATGGATAAACACAGAGCTCTTGGACAAACTCAAGCATAAAAATGAGGCCTACAGTGGATGGAAGCAAGGACAAGTAGCCTGGGAAGAATACAGAGAAATTGTTCCAGCAGCCAGGGATCAGGATAGGAAAGCTGAAGTCCTCATAAAATTAAACCTGGCCAGGGATGTCAAGGTGAACAAGAAAGCTTCCATAGGTATGCTGGTGATAAAGGGAAGACTATGGATAATGTGGACCCTCTCCAGAAGGAAAGGGGAGATCTGGTTACCTGGGATATGGAGGAGGCTGAGGCACTCAATGACTTTTTTACCTCAGTCTTCAATGACAAGTGCTCCAGCCATATCGCCCAAGCACAGAAGATAAGAGCAAGAATTGGAAGAATGAAGGACTGCAACTGTAGAAGATCAGGTCTGAGACCATCTAAGAAACCTGAAGGTGCACAAGTCCATGAGATGCATCTTCTGATCCTGAGGGAATTAGTGGATGAAGTGATTAAGCCATTCTCCATTGTATCTGAGAAACTGTGGTAGTCTGATAAAAGTTCTTGCTGACTGGAAAAGGGGGGAGTATAACCCCCATTTTTAAAAATCAAAAAAAACAAGACCCAGGGAAATACAGTTAGTCAATTTCACCTTTGTGCCTGACAAGATCATGAAGTGGATCCTCCGGGAAACTGTGCTAGGGCACATGGAATGTAAGGACATGATTGGTGACAGCAAACATTGCTTCACAAAGAATAAATTGTGCATGACTAATTTGGTGACCTTCTACAATGGGGTTACAACATTAGTGGACAAGGGAAGACAAACTGATGTCATCTACCTAGACTCGTGCAAAGTATTTGACACTGTCCCACACGACATCCTTGTCTCTAAATTAGAGAAACATGGATTTGACAAATGGACCACTCCATGGATGAAGAACTAACTGTATGGACACACTCTACACTCTAAGAATTGCAATCAATGCCTTGATGTCTGAGTGGAGACCAGTGCTGAGTGGCTTTCCTCAGAGGTCAGTATTGGGACCAATGTTGTTTAACATCTTTGTTAACAGCAAAGACAGTGGGATTGAGTGCATCCTCAGAGGCTCTGCTGATGACACCAAGCTGTGTGGTGTGGTTGACATGCTGGAAGGAAGGGATGCCATCCAGATGGACCTTCACAGGTTTGAGAGATGGGCCCGTGCTGACATCATGAGGTTCAACAAGGCCAAATGTAAGGTCCTGTACCTGGTTTGGGGTGATCCCAAGCACAAATAAAGGCTGGGTAACAGGAGAGCAGTCCTGCAGGGAAGGACTTGATCAATGAAAAACTGAATATGACCTGGTAATGTGCACTCACAGACCAGAAAGCCAATTATATCCTGGGCTGCATCGAAAAAAACATGGCCAGCATGTTGAGGGAAGTGATTCTCTCTCTCTGCTCTGCTTTCATGAAACCCACTTGGAGTGCTGCATATAGGTCTGGGGTCCTCAACACATGAAAGACATGGACCTGTTGGAGTAGGTTCAGAAGAGGACCACAAAGATGATCAATCTATGATTCCATGATTCGATGAAGTAATGTAATTTGTGGTGCAATATTTAGTTAAAGTGAATGTTATATCATTAAATTTTATATTAAATTCTGGCAATATGCATAGAAGTCTCCTGGAAGATCAGCTACTGATTCCCTTATTTATATCCAATCATAGAATCATAGAATCATAGAATTGTCAGGTTGGAAGGGACCTGGAAGGGACCTGGAAGGGACCTTAAAGGGACCTTAAAGATCATCTAGTTCAAATGCCCCTGCCATGGGCAGTGACATCCCCCACTAGATCAGGTTGCCCAGAGCCACAGCCAGTCTGGCCTTAAAAAATGCCAGGGATGGGGCTTCCACCAACTTTCTGGGCAACCAGAGTCTCACCAACCTCATGGTGAAGAACTTCTTCCAAACATCCAATCTGAATTGACCCATTTCAAGTTTTAATCCATTTCTTCTAGTCCTATCACTACCTGACATCTTAAAAAGCCCCTCACCATTTTTTTGGTAGGCCCTCTTAGGATACCGGAAGGTCACAATAAGGTCTCCTTGGAGCCCTCTTTTCTGCAGACTGAACAACCCCAATTCTCTCAGTGTGTCTTCACAGGAGAGGTGCTAGAGCCCTCTGATCATCCTCGTGGCCCTTCTCTGGACATGCTCCAGCACGTCCATATCTTTCTTGTGCAGTGAGCTCCAGAACTGGACACAGTACTCCAGGTGGGTTCTCACGAGAGTGGAGTAGAGGAGGAGAATCACCTGCCTCGACCTGCTGGCCACGCACCTCTTGATGCATCCCAGGACACGATTGGCTTTCTGGGCTGCAAGTGCGCACTAACGGCTCATGTTGAGCTTCTCATTCACCAGTATCCCCAAGTGCTTTTCTTCCGGGCTGCTCTCAATCCAGTCACTGCCCAGCCTGTATAGGTGCTTGGGATTGCCCTGACCCAGACGGAGGACCTTGCACTTAGTCTTGTTGAATTTCATGAGGTTGGCCTGGGCCCACCTCTCCAGCCTGTTGAGGTCCCTCTGGATGGCATCCCTACCCTCCAGTGTATCGGCCGCCCCACAGAGCTTGGTGTCATCAGCAAACTGGCTGAGGGTTCACTCGATGCCACTGTCCATGGTGCTGATGACGATATTAAACCTGATTGGTCCCAGTACTGATCCTTGAGGGACTCCACTTGTCACTGGCTTCCACTTGGACGTAGACTCATTGACAGTCACTCTTTGGGTGCACCCTTCAAGCCAATTCTTTATTCACTGAATTGTCCATCCATCAAATCCATATTTTATCAGCTTGGAGACCAGGATGTCGTGTGAGAAAGTTTCAAAGGCTTTGCTCAGGTCCATAGAATCATAGAATGATTTGGGTTGGAAGAGACCTCAAAGACCATCCCCATGGACAGGGACACTTTCTTCTACATCAGATATGTATAATATATCATAAACATTACAGTGAGAGAGTAAATATTTTATGAGGATATATGACTTCACCTTACTAAAATAAACCACATTCATCTATATGCTTGCATTTAAATATAAGATAAAATTGCTAAACACTGTGTGAACCTGATGTTCATGGTTCTAAGCAATGTACAGTTTAATAGTTCCAGAGGAACTTTTCATCATGAAAAATTCACTTATTTTCTAGCTTAAATTTTAATTTTAAAAATAAACTTAATTTTCTGTTCCTCTGAAATTTTGTGCAATATGTAGAAAAGAAAGGTTCTGTTCTGTTTGCATTACAGGCTGTGGTGGAAATTGTCTCCTGTATGACACAGTGCAGCACTGCTACCCAAAATCATAATGACCCAAAGTGTCTTTACAGGCAGTAGGGGTTTTCTGGAGGTTTCCATAACTTCTATGGTGACAATTTCCAACTCCTCTTCTCCCTGATGACGATCTCCTAAGATGAGGTGTTTCTAGGCAGCCCCTGACCCCCAGCCAGTCTGGGCTGCCTGCAGCTCATTGCTGGGCTGTGGTTTTTCTAGGCCGTGGCAGGTGTCTTATGCTGCTGCTCAGCTATTTTTTCCTCACTTGGCTACTACTTCCTTTCCTTGTAATTCTTAAAGCAGTCTATTCTCAGGTCTCGAGGTTGACCTGTTCTTCAGTGACAATTAGTGATTATTTTTTTCCCCACTTGCGTCTATATTTTCAAGACTTGTACTATTAGTTCACACTTAAACTGCATCATAATAAGAGATAACTATTACCAAACTAGTTCACACAGTCAGTTTTCTAGCAAGTTGACTGACCAAAACGAGAGAATCACATATTTAATTTACAGCAATGTCAGCAAAATTTTAACCTTCTAATAGGAATGTCAATACTGTTCTTTCTGTGTCAACATGATGCAACAATAGATGCTGGATGATCCTCTTTCTGCTAAATGAAGACTGATACAGAAAAGCTATCTAAATACCATTAGGGTCATTTCTGCATTAGCACAACAGCTGATTTGCTAGGTATTTCACATGGTTGAGGCCAGAAATCCCTGCATTGCATTTCATTGTGCAGTAAAGGTCTTTCTATAGGAATGTGAAAAGAATATCAGATATACTCTTAGAAATACTGAGGTAACTGCCTGCATGGAATCGAATAGCTCTAACTTCTATAGCTACAGTTGGCTGTAATAGTGTGAAGAAGCCATAATTTTCCTTCAGTAAAAAAAAAAAAAAATACAATGTATGCAAGTAGCTCTAGAATATGAGTACAACACTCTGTGCTGTAGTCTAGCTCATTGCTGGAAGCCAGAAAATCCATGAATACACATATTGACATGACTCTACTTACCAATATATCCACTATGAATGAACATATATTATGCTTCTTAAATTCCATGAACACAGTTATAATCATGTGTATATGCTACTCCACAATATGGTATCTAATTTCTCTTATAATTAAAGGAGACAAGAAATTAGATATTTGAAGAAAATGTTCATCTATATTGTCCAGTATGGATGATCCCAGAAACCAGTCTGAACATCTTCACACACATATGTTTCCATTGCTTGAGATTATCATAGAGAGTAAAAGCCAACAGAAAAATAAAAAATATAAACCTTCTTCTAAGTTCAGGTACTATTTGTAGGTACATTGACTGTTGACTAGTAGCCTGTTTTCAGCCTAAGGAATGATTGGCTATTAAACTGCAAAAGGATGCAATACATACATGAGTTATACCTAACTCAAGAGATTTCAGAATTTATATACTAGATTTATGATTTTGCATAAACTGTATCTAAAAGTTTTGTTTAAAACTGTATTTAAAACTGTAACATTGCAGAATTTATAAATCAATATGACAATAATTATTACTTTGGAACACTTGTTTTCTTATCTCTCCCTAATATGGAAGAAATTTTACACTGAGAAATACCTGTTAAACCATCTTCAAGACAATGATAAAATGAGATTTACCAACAACAACAAACTAATTCCAAGTTGATTTATGAGAGCTCAGTACATTATGAAATGTCTGTACTATATAACCACTTTATCAAGGTAGGCAATGAAGCTTACTTTCTAGCATTTACACCAAGACACAGGAACCATTCATGTGATCAAAGATTAATATTTGCCTTGTATATCCCATACTTTATTCACAGAATACCATTCTGACCTAGTTAGTGGAGAAGATGCAGCTGTATTGAGAGATTTAGATCACCCTTCAGTTTAGTCCATCTTTAATATTGGTCATTGTCACGTCCCACCCAGGAGAGGAGGACAAGTGACTTAGATTCATAATTCCCCAATGGAGTCGACAACGGTGAGACAAGTCTCAACGGCCATGCACAGACATTTATTAATTTCTCACAATGTATAGATCAGACTCATGATAATCAGTTTTAGTTACATGACACAATGGGCTAGGCAATATGCTAAGACTTAATGATAACCAGGAAAAGACAAGGTATACAACAAACTACAGCAAGCTACAGCTACTTACTGAAAGCAAGGAAAAAGGACATATAATAGCTTATAAGAGGCAATATTATACTTAACCACAAGAAAGAAAAGCTTAAACTAGATAAACAGTACGAAAGGCCTTGCATTACTTGGTGAGAAAGGGGAGAGTGAAAGAAAGAGAGGGAGGGGAGGGGGGGAGAGGGAGACAGAGATCACTGGTCCAGGTTCCTGAGTTGGTACCACCAGTGAGGGTTCAAGGATGCCATCATCTTTTCTTTTTCTCCTCCTGCACTTCTTGTTGTCTTCTTCTCTGTCCACATCCTTCTGTGTCTTGCTTCTTCCTATTCTGTCTTCTATCTCCTGTTGAAGTTTTTGCTTTTTCCCATCTCAATTTATACACACCTTTTCTATATGCAGTCATACAGTATGTCTGGTAGGGAAGTAGGGCACTTCATTGTTTAAGACTATATACAATTGCCTTATCTTCATGGGAGATATGCTATGGGACAAGACCATTCTACCTTCACAAGATTCCTTATCTCATGCATACTCAGACTAAGACTGTTTGAGGCATCTTCTTCCTGCATCTCTCTATCACATTCCATTTGACGCTTATCAGTTTGCCACACAGGGCTAAAAATCGAGCTTTTTTTTTGATCAAGCTGGGGGGGGGTTGTAAAATGCCAATAAGTGATTAAGGCGAACATTCATGTATCTGTGCTCTACAGTCACACTGTAGCCACAAAGCCAAAGTACGGTTGAGAATACAGTTAGATAGATATGCACTGCTGAATTCTTCACTTCTTCTGCCTCCTTGGCACAGCAGATACAGCTATCTTCAACAGAATTGAATGAGCTGTTGATGGAAAGATGATCTTCACTTTTCAAGTTTTCCACTTGTTTTCTTGCACCTTACTCATCACTCCAGCTATGGACATCTCTTTCCTTCTAAAATACAGTCAGAAGCGAAGAGGAGATTAACAAACTAAGGCAGCTGAAATTTTGAGCTGAGTATTACTTAATCTTGGTAAATTGGCCTCTAGAGATCTAGGGAGTAGTTTGCAGACTCTGGTAGGGCTATTCAGATGTGATGTAGTGAAATGTAGTGAGGGTAAAGATCATTCATATGCTTTCACTCATGATACTGATACTGAATTACTTCAACATTAACCTACACTATAAATACGTTATGTATATTATAATACTTTACATATAGTATGCTTCTGCTAAATGTGCTATCAGCATTCATTATGGAGCTGGAGTTGTGACCAAATAGAACATCAAATTCATTTTGATCTTTGGGTACTGCAAAAAAACAACTGGTATGATGCTCCTTTCCTTCCTCCTTTCTTCCCTTCTTTCCTCCCTTTTTTCTTCCCTTCCTCCCTTTCTCCCTTCCTCCCTTCTACTCTTTTCTCTCTTTCTTCCTTTCTCTCTTTCTTGCTCTCTTTTCTTTCCCTCTTTCTTGCTCTCTTTCTTTTCTTTCACGTCTTGTGCTTTTTACTCTGAATGTAAAATTCCAACATTCAGTAAGCTGGTTACCTAATTAGTACCAAGCTCACTGCTGACTAACAACTGCTTGTATACTGAAAATACTGCTTGTATACTGATTAAAATGAAAACAAACTACTGATTTATGTTCTTGAAATAGTTGTTTGTGAAATAGTTCAAGTCTTGCCTATAGAAAACAGGCACTTTATAAGAAAAACAAAAACGTAATTTTTCAACAAGTTTCAGTGATGATTTTCATTAAGGGCTAACGTTTGTGCCAATGAATTATGCTATTGTTAGCTATGTACTGTATAAGCCACATGTATTTATTCTCCTGCTAAATTGTAATATAATTTTCGTTTGTGATTTTGTCTACTGAGGAATAATATAATTATTTATGATACCATTTATATGTGCTTATAAGTATATATGTACATATAAATATATGTATAGTATATTTTGCCTAGAACAGTACCTTTTGCCTTTGGTGAGTACTCAGACTTTGGATATTTATTTATAAGGAGTATCTGATTCATCTTAGAACTTTGTCTATTAAGACAGAGGAATAAATTTAGATGTCTCTGTCATACTCTGGTCGGTCCACTCTACTAAGATTTTTTCTACAAACTTTTTTTTTTAGTTGTTAGCAAAAGTTTCATTTCACTTTATAGCTAAGTGTGTTTTGTAACAATATTTTAGCTTGATGTAGAGCTGAGTACATATTGTGATTTTTTTTTTAGTTTTTCGTGTGTTAATTTGTTGCAAAATGAAGTATTGTGACATCATATAGAAGAATAGCATATTCAATAAATAACAGTTTAAAAATATGTTCATAGAAATGGCCAACACAACATAAAATTCAATACATTACAACTTCCAGGCCTGGCTTCCAACCTTTCTAAACACTAAAAATCAATGATAACGTTTCCCAGCTGTTCAACAGATCATATCCCATTCAACAGTGTTATGAACAAGGAGATAAGAGAAGGATAATCAACTCTTAGTCACCAGCAGAACATAAATTATTGAAGTATACAAAAATATTCAAATTAGAGAGAAACTGTCTCACAGAATTCAAAATCTATAAAGAAATAGTTCATGAAATTACTGTCTGGTCATATGAATTTTGTTGTGACTGAAGAAAATTCTGTATTCACAAATTCAAGGAAAGAATCATGCAGATTCATTGTTTTAAAATATTTCAGAGCTTCTGTTCAGCCTGTACATTAGTGTTTATTTTCTGTGTAAATTTGGTTCTTCTGTGCACATGTCTTGGGTTACAATATGTAACCAA
>NW_009717908.1:0-8361 GCF_000703405.1 Apaloderma vittatum
GCTGCCGGCCAGGGTCAAACCACGACAATTTTAAATAAGTGCTTTTTTTACCACCAATCTCTTGCATGTAAATGCTCCATCCATTTTTAAGGCAGTTCCTGAACTGTCTTATTCTATTTCTCCTCTCCTCCAGGCACTGATCTAGAGGGACACAGGTCCTGTGCCACATCTACCAGCCACATGTAGATGTCTCAGATGCCCGAAGACATCTCTGGTGGTGCCAGGCTCCTCCATATGAGAATGGAGCCTTGCCAAAGTCTCTGCTGGCTGCAGCTGGAGGCTGGATGTACAACTCCCATCTAGACCCTTCCATTTTGGTGTCCACCACCCACACCTACCTCACCCCAGCATTGGCCTTGCAGATGCATAGCACATGCACGGTCATATATGGAATCTGCTGTGAGAAAGGGGCATTTTCCAGCCAGAGTCTATTGAAGATCAAGCCCATCTCCCTTGGACCAATCCTCCAACCACCTCTAGCTAGGTGAAAAAAGAGGGTGCAGGGAGAAAGAAGGAACTGAACCCAAAACAGTGAGGCGAGAGAGGGCACCAGAAGTCTGAATGTGGCCTAAGAAGAATGGCTGAAGGATGATAAACGAGGCAGGTGGAGGAGGAGGTGAAAGAAACAAGTAGAAAACCCCTCCCTAGACCTGTTGTAAGGGAAGGATGCTGGGAGAGAAAATGTTTGCAGAGGAAAAAGAGTGGGAAACCCAGGACAGGCAGAAGGAGACGCAGATTGGGTGGCAGGGCACAGGGAAGAGGTGAGGAGCAGGGAGGGAGGGCCATGATGGGACTGGTGGAAAACTGGATATCGCCGACTGCTACCATAAGCCTCATGGACTTCACTCCCATAGGAGAAGCAGTGGCAGAAATGGTGGATTGACTCTCAAAACAGCATTTGCTTGGCTGAGGAAAAGAAACTCACTGTCCCTCTTCCTTAGGGCCAGATTTTAGAAAAAAACCCAACACAACACTCTGTCAAAGTGCCACTATTTGTTCTGGAGTTCAGATGGGAGCCAAGCTCATGTATCACATGGTCTCCAGCATCTATGGATCTCAGTTCCTAACCTGTAAAAAGGTATCTTCTTTCTCTGGTGTCTTTCTGGCACGTTTTTTTCCCCTGCATAACAGACACTCTCTGTAACAGGGTAACACCTCATTCAGGTGGGACTTGCCCTCACAGTTTCACAGCACAGGAAGCTCCTCATGTCTATTGCTTTGGAAGGCAAGAAGTCCTTGCAGCCAAGAGGAAATTAATTCTCACAGATAGAACACACAACTGCAACACACAACTTCTTAAAATATACCCAGCTTCTTTTAATGTATGATAAGCCTGAAATATAACCATTAGCAAATGAGGCACTGCAACTGGGATTTTTTGGACAAATCCGTCAGGGTATCTTGTTTGATGATGGTGCAATTTTCAGTATCTCCACTGCTGCGTTGATATCTCCCTCTGCATCAATCAGTGCCTGGAGGTTTGCACTTTGATCCTGGAAGCCCATGACACTGAGCTGCTCCATCTGTGTCTTAAATCTGGTCTGTGGCGCTTCCATCTCCATCTGACCTTCTGCTTCATCCATGTCTGACACCAAAATTTCACTGTCCTCAGACTCATCGCTTTCACTGAACTTGTCCATGCTTTCCAAATCCACCACTGCAGCTGCCACAAGCCCCCAGCGCAGCAGGGTAGAACTGTCACCTTCACTGCTGCTGGCCAAATGGCCAGTGGAGTCATCTGCATAGCCAGCACTGATTGTGTCAGGCCATAGAACCCAAGGGTTGGGGAGTGGCATCCGGTTTTCGGTGTGGAGTGGTAGCCTAGCTCCACTCAGGGGTGGGTTATTGTCCAAGGAAGCAAACAGGTTGTTAATCATCTCTGCCTGAACAATATCTGACATTTTCTCTTCACTAAACCTGTACAGCTGCAATAGAGCTCTGCACCCACCGGGGGTGCTTATGAGGATGGTCTTGGCCATGTCGAGGTTCCTTTTCTCTTGCCTTAAGGCAGGACTGCTGAAGACTTCCAACATTTCTCTGATAGTATGGGCATTGGTGAGAATCTGATGGATCTGAGGATTTTCTTCAGCCAGCTGCTGTATCTGAGGGTTGAACGTTGTGAGATTGTCATTGCCAAGGATACTCTGCACAAAGATAGTCTGCACAATCTCAGTTATCAAGCTGTGCATGGATACATCTTGTTCTTGAATGGCGCCTGTCAAGTCCAACATGGCTGTTGAGTCCAGGTCTAAGAGATGTATAGCTGTCAGCCCACAGAGGAACCCTGACAAAAATGAGTTGTTGCTGATGGTGTTCAAATCCAGGCCTGAAGTGATGATCATCACAATCTGGGCCACTATGTCCTGGCTGAAGGTCAACAGCTCAGACAAGTTATGGTGGATCAAGCATGGGTTTTGCAGATCACCTGTGCTTCCCAAAGAGGATAAGTTGGAATTACTCTGTTGGGACCTGATGATGACGTAGATGCTAACCCCACAGTGAACTTCTTGCTGGCTCAAAGTCTCTTGATCCTTGAGAACTTTCCCAGCAAATATCAGGACCAGCAGATCAGGCGTTGTTTTGAAACGCTTGGCAACCTCTTCCTTAAACTCCTGGGTGGTGCTGTTCTGAGCAACATCAAAATTCTCCTTCTGCTTGAGGGTCTTCACAGTCACTCTGATGTTATTTGAGGAATCTGTGGTGACAACTGGTTGTCTAGTCTTTGCTGCACCTTTTCTCTTGGGCATGGTGGCTTTGAGACCAGGACTGGTCTGTTGAAATGGTGTGTTGAAATGCAGAGGTGCTGGCAGAGCTGAACAGCAACAGGGGTCAACAGCTGCCAGCTCAAACAGGAGGGTGGCTGTTGCTACTGCTACTGTCCCCAGTGACACAGGGACACAGAGACAAGGATGGCCTCTCCTCACAGTGGAGACTGAGCACACGTATCAAACATTACACAGTTGCTCTTTGCACTCACCACCCAAGGCATTCCACCATGTTCCTTGTTCTGCTGTGGCCTCCTGCTCACACAGAACTATCATGCAGCCCTCCCTGAGCAGTGACATCACTGCTGATGTCATACTGTGCAGCAATGGCCTGGAAAGCGGGCACCTCCCTGGGAGCACTTAGACCCTGGGGCATGGGGAGAACCATGACATGGGAAAATCAAGGGACTCCAAGGCTGTTTCCATTTGAGATGACCATGGCACCCACCCGCTTACAGCCTGGCATCACCAACTCCACCACAAAGGTCCCAGGCACTCATCCTCTCCACTGTGGACCTTGCTCCCGTGCTTCAGAGAACACCCTGCTCCTGCCAGGTTTGCTCTGGAGATGCAGAGCACCCTGAAGCTTTGCAGCCATGGGCAGCCCTCTCTTCTCACAGGCTCCCTCCCCATCCCTCCCCTCCCCAAGACTGCGCTGGTGCAGATGTTCCTGTGTAAGGGTTATGCAGGTGCTGCAAACCTGTGCTCCCCCAGCTGCAAACAGCGACTGCATGACAAAGCTGCATCTTGTCCCTCTTTGAAACATCGGTGGGCAGGTGCCATGACAGCCCCCACAAGGCAGATCTCTCCTCACCTGCTTTATACTCCAGAAAGAAAAGCCTGCCTGGGCTCTGGGGCTGGTCAGAACAGCTTGAGGAAGGGGGAAAGGAGGGCAGCCCACTGCTCCCCCAGGAAAGGCATGTCTGAAAGGAGTCATCAACGTCAGCTGTGGGGATGGCAAAGTGTCTCCATGCCACAAGCAGGGAGCAGGAGGGTGCTGGGGTGGAAATTACCGACTGTGGGTTTTTGCTGTGTGGGCAGCTCCTCTGAGCTGGCCTTGGGCATCTGGAGGCCACCAGCCAGGGCCAAGGCACTCATAGCTATGGCAGCACACAGGTGGTGGAGATGCAGGAGACACTGGCTCAGGGCTTGTGGGCTGAGGCAGGGCAAAGGGCCTCTGCACGTAGCTTGTCTTTGTCCCTCCAGACAAAAAACACCCAGCACAACCAACCCTGCACAGCATGGCCACACACAAGGAGGACTCCACAAGCTAGGATGGGGTACTGGGGTCTCATATGAGCTCTGGGGAAGTGGAGCTGGGCAGCAGTTGACCCGCGAGGTGGCAGCAGGCTGAGAGCCCCTGGCCTAGCCCAGTGCACAGGCCTTGGGCTTCTGCCGTGGCCGTCTTTTGTCCAGCTCACACAAGTTACTGGGTGCTGGGCAATGATTCCAGCTTGTGGTCCTTCCCCCTTCCTCAGCCCAGTCCTCCAGACAAGCAGGAGCTGCCAGTTCTAGAATAACACCTCGTGATCCTATTCAAAGGAAATACACAACTTTGATGTCCAAGTGCTGATCAGTGTTCTCCTGCCTGCCATGGCTGCGCTCCTCTGAACCTGTTTGTTTGTCACTCCATTAATGATGGGGTCTCATGTAGGGGAAAAGCAAAAAGAGACTGTCCAAGGAGATCACTCACTCAGGTATTGGCCAAAAGGTTGCTCACAGTAGGTGTGAGGGAGGAGTTTGTTTCTTCTGTGACCAAGCACAGCACAAGAACAACAACAGGGTAAACAATGGACAAGCTTCTTGCTAGAGCAGCCAGCTCTGTCTTTCTTGTCATTCTTTTCATCAGGAAGGTCACATACTGAGGGTCTTGCAGGTGGCAACGAACCCATCAGCAGGCTGGCTCTGTGCATCTCCTGGACCGAGATTCTAAGACAGGACCTGGATGTCTCCCTTTACCACTGACACTCCTGCCTTTCACCCTAAATTGCCCACTTCAGTTGAAGACATCAGATCTTTCCAAACAGCACAGCTGAGCACCAAGAGTGAAGCAAACCTACACTTCTGGCAGCAAATCTCACAGCCAAGCAGGGACACTGGGACCTTCAGTATGAGGGTGGCAAGACTTTGGAATAAATTGCCCAGAGATGTTGTGGCTGCCCCCTCCCTGGAGGTGTTCAAGGCCAAGTTGGATGGAGCCTTGAGTAGCCTGATCTAGTTGAGAGGCGTCCCTGCCCATGGCAGGGAGGTTGGATTAGATGATCTCTAAGGTCCCTTCCAGCCTAGGCCATTCTGTGATTCTGTGATTCTGTGAATAACTGTGTGAGGTAATGTGTGTAACAGAGACATCCGTGAGCAATACCTTCTTTAATATTGACAACCTTCGATGGGCAGCTCAGTTGTTATCAGAGCTGGCCGAAAGGCTTTCAGCAGAACACTCTTTAGCAGAGGGTTGCTTTGTTCACAGCACCTTGTTCCCAGGTGGGCGGGCAGGGCTGGAGAGACCTCCTGAACTGGCAGACCAGGCTCCTGTATGACGAGCTGCCTTGTGTCCCACCCTTACCTCCAGCTCTAACTCCTGCAAGAGCTGCTGGGCAGCTCCTCCATACCCGGAAGACCTCAAAACACCCATTTCAGTCTGAACATACCCATGTGCTGCCTATAACTACTTGCTCTTCTGACATATTTTCTTTCTCACAGCTCTGTCTCCCATTGGAAATCATGTGGACAGCTCTGTGTCTCTATTGCTGAGAAAGCCAACAAAAATGTTTTGAAAACATCCAATGATATAAGCAGCTTTTGTAACCAGCTCTGTTATCTTCACTGTTAAGCAAACATGAACAGACTCTCATTTCTCCTGTGCCTGCCACAGGGTTTCCACTTCTGACGAAATCAGAAAAGAAAAAAAAAACAAAGAAAAAAATGAATTTGTTGAAAGAGTTAAGAACTTTAGGGGGGGTTATAATCTGAAATCACGAATTTCTTTCTTTCCCTTTTCTTTTGAAATTGCTGCATTACTGCGATGACTGGACCAGAGCAGGGTTTGCTTGCTTCATCAGTGTCATCTCCTGCGTCGTTCGGCTGTGAACAAGCCTTATCCCAGAGAGAAGAGCTTGCTGCTCCTCCCCACCATCACTGACCTTGGGCTTGACCATCCCCATCCAGAGCCCTAGTCCAAGACACAAGACATTGTGGAGCCTGGAGCTAGGGAGAGCTCCAGAGATGGGAGCTGCAGGTGCTTGGGGATTTGAGACGAGCCTCCAGGGACAGAAGCCTGTCAAAGTTTAAGGCTGGACCGGCCACTAAACTTTAACAGATGCTCTCTGGGATCCCCCCAGCACCCTCTCAGGGAAGGATAACAGGGGAACTAATTCTCTGAGAGAGACTTTGAATTTGAAAAAAACAACTTGAACCAGTATAATGAAAAAGAAAATAAAACTTAGAATAACAAACAAGATGTTGAACTATATACAGACATTATATAAGCATTGCAAGTATATTCAAAGATACAAGAGAATATGTTAATACACACCTTCCAGATGACTATTAGATCCCAAGTGGAAAAAAAGTTCCGGACTGGATGTGGCAGCAGATGGGAGTGCCCAAGTACAGAGTCCTGATAACAGTCCAGAAAAACCCAGAAAAGAAAGTGTTGTAGCGGCTGTGCTGCTCCCACTCAGAGAGGCAGGGGAAGACAATCTGTCCCGACAAATGGTGCTCCTCTGCAGTGTGAAAACAGGAGGCGGGAACACCAGCAGCACAGGATGAGATGGACAAACAGCCAACAGCAATCCTCCCAGCACGGCAGGCACTAAATGCCCCAGGAATACCATGATTGGTCCATTTGGGTCACCCAAGCCATCCTTTCCTCCCCAGAGGCACAGCTGCCCCCCTCTCCCATTGTGACTCCCACCAGTGAACTTTTATCCTGGTGCTCTCAAACCAGGACAGAGCTGAAAGACTGTCCTGAGGATCAGAGTGTAAGAGACAATGATGAGCACGATGTCCAGGCTGGACGAGAGAAAAGCCATGGACAGCCCTTACCAGTCGTTGGCTTTGATGTTGGCTCAGGCCAGGAGGGTGATGCCCATGTGCTCCCAGTGTGTGTGGGATATGGCATGTCCACAGCCTGGCAGCTGCTTGAGGAGAAAGATGAGTGGGAACATGATGCAGAACGCCTGAACAAGAGCACGTATGTCCAGATGGACTTGGCATCGGGGCTGTGGTGGCCTATGTGCTGGCAGCAGCGAGTGCCCGTGCTGGGGGGTGATGCCAGCACTATGGCAGCTCACCTTGGAAGATGTCGTCTGCCCTCCTGGGTGCCTCTGCAGACCCCGAACCACCGATGAACCTCACGCTGGTGCTGTGAATGCAGGCACTGTCAGGGATAAGCTTTAAATAAGCATTTTCTGTAGCCACATCTTTTCATGAGTTAATTCATCACTTTAAAACTTGTTCATTCCAACACAATATCCACTTGTTTTTGGTCTCTAATGGCATTTTTTCATTTTTTTTTCTAAGAGTTAAAAGCACCACTGATTTTAGGTGCTTTTGTTGTATTTGTTTCTGGTGCTGGCTGTAAGAACTGCTTGCTTTCATTTTCATTGGAACTTGTTTTCATTTCTTTAAAGAGCTGAATCACAGCACATTGTTGTTCTGGGGTTTGTTTTTATTTTTTTACATTTTGCATTTTATCCTGCTACTGCTCCCAACACTTTCCGTTCTTTCCCTGCTCCATTATGCTGCTGGCTCACAGTCAAGCTGAGAATGAGGCAGAGCAGAGACTGTCCTGGCGAGCTGCAGAGGAAACCTGCAAAGCACCAAGTTCCAGAGAGCTGATGAAGGTTGATCTGCATCAGCGTGGTGCAGCCCACCCAAGGGACAACAGCCCCAAATCCACGTGCGAAACCTAGCTCTAAACCCCCTCCGGCTTTGGAGTTTGCCCCCTGCTCCCGCCCAGTGCAGGTTTCCCATGAGGTCCACCCGTGGCTGGAGGTGGCCCAGAGGGCCCGTGGCTCGGGACTTGCACAGACCCTCCTATGAGGTGGCCGGGACCCAGATCTGCAGCGTCAAGTTCAGGGATGCTGGAGGGCCACAGGGATGGGACACGGGGCAGTGAGCTGCACAGGAGAAATTCGTATGGGATACCAGAAAAATACCTTCATCACGAAGATGGTGAAGCAGCAGCCCTCGTGAATAATATAACTCCAGACTTGTGATTCCCAGGAGGAAAGCAGCTGCCCTGGCTTTGGCCAGGACGGAGACAGTTTTCTCTCTAGTAGCTGGTGCAGTGCTGGGTTTGGATTTAGGGTGAGAAAACATTGATAGTACCCTGATTTTTTAGCTATTACTAAGCTGTGTTTCAATCTAAATCAAGGACTTTTCATCATCTCATGCCCAGCGAGGAGGCTGGAGGTCACAAGGAACTGGGAGGGAACACAGCCAGGACAGCGGGGGGTGGCAGAGGGGGAGACAGTGCTGGGGGTGGCTGTGGCTCTACGTTGGTGATGGGGTTCGCACTGATCGGGTCCAGGGGATGCTGTGGACCTGGTACAGGGTGGCTGTGTGTACCTGCCATGGAGTCATAGAATGTGTT
>NW_009717909.1:0-550 GCF_000703405.1 Apaloderma vittatum
TCCACTAGGCAGGTCACCCAGTCATAGAAGGGGATGAGATTGGTCAGTCAGGACCCTTCTTTCCTAAACCCATGTTGTCTGGGCTTGATCCCCTGGTTATCTTCTACATGCCACTTGATGGCACTCAGGATGATCTGCTCCATAACCTTGCCAGGCACCAAAGTCAGGCTGACAGGCCTATAGTTCCCCGGATCCTCCTTCTGGCCCTTCTTTATTATTAGGTTATTAGGAGTAGTCAGCATGGCTTTGCCAAGGAGAAGTCACGTTTGACCAACCTGACAGCCTTTTATGAAGACATAACCAGGTGGATGGATGGTGGCCGTGCAGTGGATGTGGTCTATCTGGATTTCTGTAAAGCATTTGATACCGTCTCCCACAGCATCCTCATAGCTAAACTGAGGAAGCGTGGTCCGGACGACTGAGTAGTGAGGTGGGTCGCTAACTGGTTGAAGGGAAGAAGTCAGAGAGTTGTGGTCAATGGGGCAGAGTCCAGTTGGCAGCCTGTGTCTAGTGGGGTCCCTCAGGGGTCAGTACTGGGGCCAGTGCTGTT
>NW_009717909.1:1033-1369 GCF_000703405.1 Apaloderma vittatum
AGAGCCCAGCCCAGCCACAGAGATGACGAAGGGAGTGGAACATCTCCCTTGTGAGGAAAAGCTGAAGAAGCTGGGTCACTCTAGTTTGGAGAAGAGGAGGCTGAGGGGTGACCTCATTAATGATTAGAAAGATGTAAAAGATGAGTGTCAGGAGGACGGAGCCAGCTTCTTCTGAGTGATGTCCGTTGATGGGATAAGTGGCAACAGGTGCAAGCTGGAGCATAGGAGGTTCCACAGAAACATTACGAAAAACTTTTTCATTGTGAGGGTGACAGAGCACTGGTACAGGCTGCCCAGGGAGTTTGTGGAGTCTCCTTCTCTGGAGACATTCAAAAC
>NW_009717909.1:1390-1716 GCF_000703405.1 Apaloderma vittatum
CAATTCTGCTCTGGCAGGGGGGTTGGACTAGATGATCTTTTGAGGTCCCTTCCAACCTCTCACATTCTGTGTGATGATTCTGTGATTCTTATGGATGGGCATCACGTTGGCCAATCTCCAGTCATGTGGGACCTCCCCAGTTAGCCAGGATTGGTGATAAATGATGGAGAGCGGCTCAGACAGTTCTTCCGCCAGCCCCCTCAGCACCCTAGGATGAATCCCATCCGGACCCATAGACTTGTTCGGATCTAAGTGACAGCAAGTCACTAACTACTTCCTCCTGGATTACAGGATGGATATTCTGCTCCCCATCCCTGTCTACCCAC
>NW_009717909.1:1943-2856 GCF_000703405.1 Apaloderma vittatum
TATTCTTTCTGCATGACCTTACAATATCCTTAAATGCTTCCTGATTCACCTGCCCCTTTTTCCAGAGCTGATACACTCTTTTTTTTCCCTGAGTTCTTGAAAACACCCCCTGCTCAGCCATGTCGGTCTTCTTCCCTGACAGCTCATTTTACGGCACATAGGGATGGCTAACTCCCGTGCCTTCATAATTTCACTCTTAAAGTAAGCCCAGCCTTCCTGGGCCCCTTTGTTTTTAAGGGCTGATTCCCAAGAGATTCTCCAGACCAGCATCCTGCATAATCCAAAGTCAGCCCTCCAGAAGTCCAAGGTAAAGGTTTTGCTAACAACCTTCTTAACTCCACCACGTTGAAAATTCTATCATATCATGGTCGCTGTGGCCAAGGTGACCTCCAACCACCATATCTGCCACCAGCCCTTCCCTGTTCGTAAACAGTAGGTCTAGCAGGGCACTACCCCTGGTAGGCTGGCTGACCAGCTGCAGCAGGAAGATGTCATCCGTACATTCCAGAAACCTCCTGGACTGCCCTCTCCTTGGGTGCGCAAAGGGACATCCTCAGGGATGGGGATGTGGACAAGGCTTGTCTGCAGCAGACCTGATCTAGCACGGCCTTAACTCTGCTCCAAGCCAAGACTGGGCGGGGGCGGGGGCCGCCCCATTGCTCCCCCTGTCACTCTTGGGGCACAAAAAAGTCAGAAATTGGAAAAGCGACATTTCAAAATAAAGCCTCAACATGGGGGTGGATGAGGAGAGGGGATCACTTGTGCTTGTCCTGGTCCAGTGCCGGGTTGGCGCTTCCCTCTGCCCAGTTCCGCGGGGGTCTCCAGGCTGGGATGCCGCCAGGTGTCAGGGTGCTGCCTGCTCTGCCCTGGGTGCTCAGGGAGGGCCCAGGACTGCGGGGTCCACTGGTGCACG
>NW_009717910.1:0-464 GCF_000703405.1 Apaloderma vittatum
TCACTTCCCCTGTTTATATAATCACAAAATCTTCTATTTTGGCCACAGTGGGCTAGATGAGTCCCCAAAAAAAGTGTTCTAGCATTCCTCTGAGTACCCTTCCTTGCCAATCACTATTTCTGCTCTTCTTGTTTCTCAGTCTTCTGTCCACCTTCTCCATTTTTTACCTTATCCTCTATTCTTTGCCCTCTCATTGCTTTGCCTCCTGTCATCTAATCCCTACCTCTGATCTCTATACTTATGTGGATGATACTGATCTTTACATGCTGTGACTTTATTTCCCACCTCAGTAAGAGCAATATTACACGTGTTTACACTCTCAGATCACTGTTTCAAAACCATCTGCAGACTCAAGGACAAACACAGAGCTATAGAGCTATTTCGTTCAGATATAATTTCAGTCTTTTGAAGAAAATGCTAAGGTAATTCCCTAAAAAAAACAGAAAGAAAACGTTTGCACACAC
>NW_009717911.1:0-49337 GCF_000703405.1 Apaloderma vittatum
GGCTGTCCTGCACCGGCCCTTCGGCGGGCCACGCGTGTGTTGGTGGCTTTGCAGGTGGAGGGGCCACAGGATGGGAAAAGCAGTGCTGATGACAGTGATTCTGTGACAGGGACTGCCTGGGGGCCTTGCAATTGCCGTGACAGGGTGCAGTGACCCACCATCCTTTCTCATGTTTCCTTAAGGGTCCTGTAACTCACGCACCCACACACCTGCCTCTGTTCAGGTGCATCAGGAGACCCACTGCCACGTGAGTTCTTCAGAGAAAATGTTACCTGTGCTTTCCTCATAGGCATTTCTGCTGACCTCTAACACAGTGAAACTACCTCTGAAATGCAATGAGCTATTTCCTCCCCTCAGATAAACTAGATCCAAATCTCTCCTGGGGCAAAGACACAATCTTCCCAGGTAAAGCATTGGGTAGGCAGCTCTGACTTTGTCACTCTCTCTCCATGACCTTGAGCAACTTGCTCAGGTCCTGCCTAGTCCTGAACTGTCTTGAATGGTTAAATTCTTTCTCTTCAAATGCTTCCATCTCTTCCGTAAGAGAAAGTAAACCGCCTGCCGACTTCGCAGAGCTCTTAACAAGTTTGAGTAAGTATGTTCTGTGGTGTGAGCAGCTCAGCTGGACGCTGCTATTGAAATACAAAGCACGGCGCTAATGAAAAGCGTGACATACGAAGTCTGCAGGACAGACCTTAAACGCTAGATGTTGCTGTTGCTACAAATTGAGAGGTGACCGCTTGAGCTACACATAAAACAGAGCAACGCTCTTCAGCAGCTAGTTTACCGTCCCACCAGAAACAAGACAGTATTACCAACAAGCTTTATTCTGTATGCTGGAATTTAGTTCCCTCTTCTATCTCTGTCTGCATTCGCTGTAGTGGCATTCAAAAGCACAAGTATAGTCCATGGCAGGTTTAAGCCTGACATAACTCCATGCTTCTCAATAATTTTAATAACTGCAGTACTAAGAAAAGCATAGTTAAAATGTAGAAGAATCTTTGGGTTTACTTAGGAAGAATCAAATTTCTCTTTCTTTTTTTTTGTGATAACATGCATGCAGTGAAGTTGTGGAATGGTGCAGAGAATGGATTTCTTTCAAGTGGGTTTCTGTATCCCTAATTTTGTTAGTGTAATTCTGAAACACTCTGTGATCTTGTAGCATTTTAATATACAGAAAATCTGGCTTATTGAGGCCAGTTAAATCACTGAGACCTGAGGGTACTTTAATGAACTAGGGATTGGATCAAATCCTGACAGTGCTTTCAAGAATTTAAATCAGAACACCTCTCAGGTTTATTTTAGACAAGTAAAATCCCACGGGTGTTAAACGGTTTGTACCTTTATGTCTTACAGAGCAAGGAAAATTTAAATTCTGATAAAGCCTATTCTTGTATTTGGTATCCGTTATAACAATGAATTTCTCTGTCATTATTATATTGGAGATTAGAAGTATTTTTCTCCTAAAAAGCAATAAACTCTCCATCTTTCCAGTCACTCATCATCTGACATTTAACTCCGGCCCCGGTTTCCATTTTGTCACTCACTGAGAACTTGAAAACTTACAAGGTCTTCCATGAGAAACACCTGGGAGCACCTTCACTTGTGAGTCTGCCACTTCAGTGCTGGTAGGATTGTAACCTTAAAGTGCCGAAGAAGTGGGCCTGGGAAAGTTAGATAACAGTGGGACTTCCCAAAGGTCTTTTCTAAACAAAATGATTCTATGATTTTGTGATTCTGCTCATTCTTAGTAAATGTGGTGATTTTATAAACATCACATTTTTTCTCCTGTTGAGACAGACTAGAACTGAAATTATGCAAAATATATTTTATTTTCCTTTTATTAAGAAATCTTGAAAACAACTAGTCTGAGTTTAAATACATTTAGACACACCCTTTTGCTTTTATTGAAGACACATTGACTTCACGGAGGCAGAACATTCACAGTGCTCACTGTAATCAGCATTTTTATGTCTCTAGAAAGAACATGATGATTCTTCAACTGTGGTAGTGGTGAGCATGTGTTTCAAACAGGGCCTAGCTGCAGGAAGTTTCCTAAAACTTGTAAAATGACTTGGGCCATTCCACTTAAGAGCTTGCAGCATGCCAAGATAAAAAGGAGATGAGGTTTGTAACAATGCAGCTGCCAACCTAGTGAGGAGAGTGTATCAGGTCAGTGCCACAAAACGTGCCAGACTTAGGCTCCACCAGTCTATGGCTAGCCCCTTTAAAAGAAAACAAAAAAACCATCATACATAAAAAACCTCCAGTAGTTATAATAGTGACCCAACATTTTTAGGCAATGCTGAAAACACTGAATACTTTTCCCCCTCACCTTGCAACTCACCTGAAACATGATCTTTCAGCCTGTTTTGAATGCTCTTCTGCACCTGCTAGTCAGTAGTTGCACCAGGCTGTTTCCCTTTAGCTGAGCCTGGGATTCTCAGACTCAGCATGGGAGAGTCCCGGAGGAGCCAGGGTGTAGCTGCAGACAAGTTCCTGACCTCTGTAAAAGGCTTATGTTATTTACAAGAAGTGGAGGAGTTTTCCTCTCGTGGTGCTCAAGCTCAGAGAATGTGTTGCAGAAAAGCTATGACCCAACTTATCTCTTCGTTGCTACTGTGTTTTTGTTCCTGCAGTTGCCGAAGGTTTTTGTTTCTTGTTTTGTTTTGTGTTTATTTTATTTGCTCTCTCCCAGAGGCTGCCCTTTATCTTCTGCAAAAACAGTTGGTACTCTTGCTGAATCTCATTCACCTTGTTGTTTTCCATGCCTCTGTTCCAATGAGCAGTTCCGCTTGGGCAGGTAAGTTCAAATGCTCTGTCACGCTGACTCCCCAGGGACTAAGCCTTTACAGGCAGAGCGACCCACACACAAAAATCTTGCTGCCTATGGAAGACTTGACTCATTTTCCCATTAAGAAAAGGGTTTTTCACTCAATGGCAGGGGACAGAAAATATTTTTTTTTTCCCAAGCTGGAAAGAATCGTCATAAACCCACAAAAATGATTAGGGGAATTCAGAATAGGAGCAGGAGCAATATTAATCAAGTTAGGTGTCTGAACTCACTGACCTTAGCATCAGAGCACTGCGCTGAAAGCTCTTTATAACGGTATTTGCAAAACAAGCACCTATGCCTACATTTTTCTGCCCTTCAAGGGAGGTCTCAGTCTAGCGTTGCTATACAATAAAATGGTTAATCGTTATGATTTTATTGTGCATGTGATACTTCTGGGGTGCTTATAGTGTTCTAGTTTATTTTCCATGCTACCACAATAATTGTTTGTAAAAGAGGAAGAAAACCACCCCTAGGTGCCTATAGCTTCCTTGGCAAAACATCTTATGTTTTTTGAGTGTAGACTTAGAAAAATCTACACTATTTTAAAATACCCTAGAAAGCCTGAAAAATCAATTTAAGGGTGAACTATGATATGATTTATATAGGTTGGTGAAATAAGCACTAATCTGAAAGGCTTTCTACTAGAAAAGATGCTGTAGTCTCACTTGGACATTGTTTTAGCAGTTGTCCATGAAATATCAATGGTAAAAAGAACTAGTCTGGGAAAATATATGAATAATAGACATGCTTTGGTGTAGGTAGTACTAATAACCGAGCTTTACCATTTCACACATTGGCAGAGGAGCAGTTAAAACATCGCACTGAAACTCAGGAGATTTGGGATGTATTTTCAGCTCTACATTTGGCCTGCTGATTGGCTTCTAATTATTCTGTGCCTCAGTTGCCCCATCTGTAAAAAAGCAAGAATGAGACCAACATCCTTTATAAACAGCTTTAGATTCTTTTGATGAAACACACTTTATTAATAGCAAAAATACCTTCTCACACATGCTGCTGTTAAAAGAAATATTTGTAAACTCACAAATGTCAGTCAAATTATGGTAATGTGCAAGTGTTAACCTAGACTCACCTCTGGAGTCAGAATGGCAACATACACAGTGAATTAACTAGATGATCTTTAAGGTCCTTTCCAACCCAATGATGAATTAGAGGTGTTGGTCCATATTCTTGAGGTCTGCCACAGAAATGCCCACTGAAGTGTCAGAATTAGCAGAGATCATTGACTGAACAGATCTAGAACATGAACCACCCTATCAGTCTCAGAAAGTGAATCTTCAAGTGCAAAACTTTTCTTCCTTCAGTTTAAACTTGGGCCTGATACTGGCCTGTGTCCTAATGGGGTAGATCTTTGAAACACTTAGTCTGAGGTATCCCTGCAAAGCTGAGACCACAGCCTGCCATCCACGCACCACATGTAGATATTTGTACCTGCCTTGAACTGAAGTTAGCTGTCTTGTACATAGGTGCAAGGATCTTGCCCTATGAGCATTTTGCAGCATTTTGTGTTAGACAGATGCCTCAGCAGATTCTGGTTACGTATTAGGGCTACAGCTTACTCACTACCACAAGAGGGAAGCCAATACTAATAATACAAGCTTAATAGTGTATTAACTATGATTATTGTGGCAAGGTTTTTATGCATTTCAAGGCTGTTGCATGTCTCCTTTTTCCTTGTAGCAAACTTGCATTTGATCATATGTCAGAAACTAAAGAGCATTATTCCACATTCCATTTGCTCAATGTCCTGTGAAATGAATTTCATGGATTTGCCTGTCTCGTTTGAATGGCAAATACATAAACCTGAAAACAGAAAGCTGGGGCTGAATGAAGTTAGTTGCTTTTTTTAACAAATTTAAACAGTCCGCATGCAAGTAAGGGGAAATTTGGTGGCCAGGGCACTTGAAAAAGTAAAAATGGTATTTTCTCTCATTTGGTGAGCATGAGAAATTAAAGACTATTCTAGGAGTCATGGACATAACTATTTCTAGTAGCTCTTACCCCACGGTAGTGACGAATTAATTCAGCAAACCTTCTGACTCTTGTTAGCCTGTTTTGCAATGTATGTGAGACTGTTTTGCAATGTATGGATTAATTTATTATGGCAAACCTGATCTCATTTACTCTGCTGCAAATGGGAGTTAACTCTGCTGATTTCAGGAACTTCACTGAATCACTTATATATTACGGTATGGTATCTGTGAAAGTCACCCTTGTTCAGATCACATGTTGAAGGCTTAAGCCTCACAGGTCAAGATTTGTTGTTGCATTACATTTTGCAGCCAGATGTTATAATACATATGCAGTCTTTTGAAAAAGGTCTTTGTAAAGTGGCAAAAGTAGTGCTTTTGCAAATGTGGTTTGTTAAAATAGTCTGCGTGTAATACAGAAACTGAATGGGGATTCATTAACCAAATTTCTTTGGTTGGTGTTTTCCTGGTCCCTGTTTTAGATTGCTGCAAGATAGAAGTATATGATAATCACTGTTCAGAACACTTCTGTAGAGCATTGCTGACATATGACATGGGTTAGACACCATAATTCCTGGTGTTCGGAAGCGATAATTTTTGAGGAACAGCAGAAATGTGAAGCCAAAAGCAATGGAGAAAAACGCGTATGTTGAGGCTTCTGATGAAGACCCCTAGGGTGTTCCCTGCAAGTGCAGGAGAGGGAATCAGGGCAAGGTTGTGAAAGTCACAGACATAGATTGCAGTTCCCAAAGGACATTTGCATAACTTGCTTCTTCATTAAAATGTCTTTAAAATATTTCAGGCGCATTTTGGGTATTTGGTTCTCCATACCACTGCCCCTCCTTTGCAGTAGTCGTACCTTGAAATTCTTTCCTAAAGATGCTGCTGGTCTCAGAGAAATTATCAACATTAAAAGCATAAACAGCTGGAAATATTACCGTCTATAGCAGTACACCTTTCACAGACTGTCATGGTACACTGTTGTTCAGGTATCCTTACTTTTTTTTTAAGCTGTTTTAGGCCCCCGACCTGTGAGTATATGTGCATGTGTTTAAGTACATGAGCAGTCATAGTGCCTCCAGTGAAAGTATTCCCATGACTAAAATCATGCACTTGCATAGGGGTTTCCTGAATGAAGGACATAAAAGGAAATGGCCAGGTTAAAAATAATGGGTTGGTTTTGTTCCTGACGTAATGCCTTTGACACTAGTGGAATTATACAGGGCTGAAATGGATCCAGTATGTCCAAACAAAGAACTGTCTCCAGCTCCCTCACCTGCTAGTTTCCGTATCTATGTTTATGGTGTAATCAAAGTCAGTCCTCCTTGCCTCATGCTTGGGTGGCTGAGGCTGGGGAGAATTCGTATCACTTTGCACCCGTAGGAGCTGCTGTCCTTCGGGTTAGTATTTCTCCAGGTGCCAGGTGTATTTGCCCTGCAGAGCTGTTATGCCCATGGAGCTTCACCAGAGCCCATAGTCCCAGTGTCCGTTGCCCAGTCACTGCCACAGGGGCCGGCCAGGGTGAGTAAAAACAGAGCAGGCCCTGCCTGTCCTGCCACTTACCTCCTCCTGTTTGATGCTGACCCTTTCTGTGGCCTTAGCAGGAGCTGCTGGTCTTGGGGTGAGAGCCCCTCTTGTCTCGGTAGGTTGCTTCTCTTTGTCTCCTGCACCAGCGCTGAGACATTTTGTGTGCGTATCAAATGCTCCAGATGAATGCTCACGCTTGAAAACAGCTGCTGTGTAAACATCAGGAGAAAAAAATAAAAAAATTATTGGGCTTAGAAGAAACTCCTCTTGAAAACGTTTTTCCCTCCTTCCTGTGGCTGTCCTGCCCCATGCCCATGTGGCGTTTGGGAGTCCCCAGCCTGTGACACTGTGAAGCTCTAACCTGAGTGAGGCTGAACTCACACTTGCAGCTAGACTTCTGTGCAGCCTCTCTGTGATTTCCTTCAGATCACCAAAAGCATATGCCATACCTGCCTGCTTACCCAAATACATACTAACACAGGTAGACCTCTGAATATCAAAAGTTAGGGAGTCAGGAGAGAGGGGGGGAAAAACCTGACCCCAAAACACAGTGCTGAATAAACAGCCTCTAGCATCCAGGGCTCATGACTGCTTTTGACAAGATCTATCTTTAGTTATAATAGTGAGTCACATCATTGTGATCTGACTTTACGGTTAGTTTGAGGTATGAGCCAGGCCATGGGATTGAGAATGAGAGCGAGAGCGAGAGCATCATGGGATGTAGCTGTAAAATTCCACTACTTGCTACTCTCTAAATCAGGTTTGAAGAGCATTAAGAAACAGGAAGCGTTGGGGGTGGGGTAGGGGGAGGCATTTTTTTAAAGCGGAAAATTATTGCAGCGCACGGTGCATCATCATGTAGTTCACCAGTGCAGAGAGAATAATAGCGAAATGCGCTAGCAATCGGAGACAGCCGTAATAGTCTTGAGCAAAGCACACCTCTCTGCATAGCTCTGTGTGCAAAGTGTCACGTCTAACCCACCCCACCAGCCACTACAAGCTAATGCAGGATTTTCTTGGATGGTGCTGTGTTGCTTAGCAACATTGCTAGGCAGCATGCTATACATCACGCACAGGGCCGGCTACTACGGTGCAGCAGGGCTGCTTCCAGTTATTTTTCTCTGCTATAAAATATTAATTTTCCACTCACCAGCAGATGCGGCACCAGGAGGTTGAGGGACGCTGCCTCCTGGGTGGACATGTGCAGCTCCTGTTGACTGTAATGGGAATCACAAGCTGCCCCAGGCTGAGCTGAGCTCTTGGCAGGTAAAATGTGGGTGTGATTCTGGAGATATAAGCACTTGCCATGCCTGAGATGGAATACAGGTAGCTTTAACACAAATAAATAAATAACAAGGCAGTGAAGGTGATGTGGCAGATAGAATAATACATGTAACGTATACCCCCCGACACATTTTTTCTTTGACTGGCACAAGCAAATCCCATTGTGAGAATCGCGTATTTGTGTACACAAAGAGAGGGACATTTACTCGACATTCTGGGGTGTTTTTGAGGCTCCTTAAGACCACGACATTGCTGGATGAGAGCTAATATCACAAACACCAGCACTAGTTTTTTAGAATGATGAGTGATAATTCAGAGAAGTCTGCCTGCCAAGCCCCCTCCCCGAAATGATTGCATAACCAGCTGTTGCATGCACACACACAAAAGAAGAGAAAACCAATCCTCTTCTGTAAGAAGCTGAGGTGTTATTATGGAAGGCAAAGAAGAGAGAGCCCAGTGCCCAGAGCAACAGAGAAGATGGCATCCGCAGCTCGCTTCATGTGTGAGGACCTGGAACTAGGAACTGTCTTGTATAAGGGCAAAAGAGGCCTCTGCAAAGGGTCTACAGAGGACAGGGTTTGCATAGTTCTGAAATCTCCCCACCTAA
Source organism: Apaloderma vittatum (assembly GCF_000703405.1). Lineage (NCBI taxonomy): Eukaryota > Metazoa > Chordata > Aves > Trogoniformes > Trogonidae > Apaloderma > Apaloderma vittatum. The sequence goes on from NW_009717911.1 coordinate 8,243, forward strand.
ACCGTTCATTATTTGGACATATCGTTACTGATACTGTTAGCAGGTGGCAAGGAGGGAGGGATGCAGAAGAGCTGATAAAAGGCTGCAGATGATTTCTGGCATCTAAACACTGTGTTTTCCTTCTGCACATCGGCGGACAGACTCGTTGTTTGAGCCAAGCAAAGAGGGAAGCAAGAGGGGAAAACCACACTGTCAAAATATACAACGGTTTGTGAGATGAACAGCTGCATTACCCTTCATTTACACTTCCAGATACGGAGTCAGCAAAACTCTATTTTGTCCGACAATTATTTTCAAAGAGAGCAGGAGCTTAGTTTTAGCTTAACTCATCTTACTGTAGGCACACCTTACTGGATCTTGGGGTCTACTGTGGAAGCAGATAAATCAGACTTTTCTATAATATATTGGTATGCCTTTGCATGACAGATCCTGGAGGAGGACAGCCACTGCAGTTTGATACAGAAAACCGTTGTTGTGGTGTTTAATGGCATTTGTCCAACAACAGAACAAAGACAGCAACAGAACTTCCATTTCACGTTTTTCACCAAATTGCGGCAGACTGAAGTGAATTCAGTGCCCGAGGCTCAGCTCCTCTGTCAGGCTCCTCGATCTTTCTTTGTACATAAGACGAGTTTAATTCTAGGAGAAGATGTTCAGAATTTACACTGAGAGTAGTAGATGTATCTAACACTTTGGAGTGAAAACTACTGCTACAGAAAAGTAAAACATCATCCCTCTTGTACCTGCGCTTCAGTCACAAGCATCATATACAAGCCTGTCCTGGTTTTACAGCCATTTTTGTCAGGTGAGATAAAAAAGAATATTTTTAATCTGTTTTTTTTTGTTTTAACCTCAAAGACTTTAACTGGAATTATTGCCCAGTTTTATTGCTAGATTTTGAGCAAGATATTTCTTCCATAAAATGCTTCAACAAATATTGACAGCAAGCACAGTAAAATGTAAGGTGCATGAAAAAAATTCAGAATTTTACCAAATGTTTGCAAATCTTTCAGTCACTTCACAAGGCCCCTCAACACTGATCACTTAACAATGAACAGAACTGTTGAGCTTTTGGTGACTGAAGACCGAATGAAACAATCCAACACTCATAACTGTGCATATTCACTGATGTCTCAAGGAATGGCCACTCTCTCTGCCAACATGAGGACTTCAACAGCAGAAGGGTACTTTGCTGTGGCTGTAAATGTCATTTATACCTGCTGCAAGACCTTTGTGGAGCAATAATACAAATGATGATCTATCTCGACCCTTCTTGAGGGCCGAGATAGATCATAGCAAAATTTAAAAGATTGGTTGCACCTTAGCACAAACCAGTGCGAAATGCAGCACATGCTGTCTAAGTCTGTGCAGAAAGCAAAATAGTCTTGTGTTGGGCAGGAGTGAAAAAAGAAACAAGCCAAACTCTAATGAAATTGGAAAAGAAAATAACCGAAGGGCTTTTTCTCTCTGTGAGTTTTCCACTCAGATTTTGGTATCATTAGTATCTTACTATTATGACTACTATTAAGCAGTAGCCCTACCTACTTTTGTCTGTGTTTTATGGGCATGCCTCAGCATTTCACAAGTTGGATGTTTTGCTAGGAGCTGGAAATATCGTATCATCATTTCATTACCACCTGGCTTGAAGAGAGAATCCGTTAATCTGGTTTTGGAGGCATCTGCTGTAAGAAATTAAGGGAGGAGGCCACCACAAACTCTACTCTAGTTACTGGGAAACTGAAATTTTTTTAAGAGGCAACATTTCTCTTCTACTTCCTTAAATTGATCATCACAGCTTCATTTTTTCCTTTCTCTTTATGAGGTTCGTTTGTTTGTTTACTTCATGCTACAAGGGATGTCACTGTCTTCTTTCTCTTCAGATGACTGAGGTTCAATGTAAATCTGGAAAAAAGCTAACAGAACAAACTTTTCACAGTTGAACTCACAGGAACTGAATTCAGTGCTGGTCTCCTCCAGAAACTATTTGCATGTTTCCCTTTCCTTTATATCTGTCTAGTAGTTGTGGATAAGGGACAACAGGTAGTTATGTTCAGAAGCAGAAGAGCTGTTCTATAAAGATGTGGACAAATAGGTGGTATGTCACAGAGGTTACATGACACCTACTTTACCTGAAAGAACTCTTGAAATAAATATAATTGGGAAAAAATGTGAAAACCAGCACTTAATAAAAATTAAGTGCAATCAGAGAGAATGTGTGTGTGTTTGTAGGTGTATCAGTCTCCCTGACTCTCTCTGATACTTTAAAAAGCAGTATTAAAGTTATGACCCAAATGCCTGAGAATGGATAAATGAAAGAAGACTAGCCCAATCATTTGCCCCCTCTGCATGTGTGTTTTAGGACAAACTTTTAATTAAACAGTTACCTGCTATTTGTTCATAGAATACCCACCTCATCAACTTGAAGCAGGTGGAGACTACTAAATAGTGGTTTTAGACCCCTGTCAGTCAGGGTGAAAGCATGATAGAAGTATCTTTGGGAAACCTCCCAGTGAAGGACTGGAAGCATACATAGAGAGTGTAAGGCAGAAGTGACAAGCTAACTAGTCAAGATGAAAAGGAAAAAGTCAGCTTGTTCTGTATTTCAGTTCTGTTGGTCCTGAGCACTGAATGTGATACATGTTCTTATATTTTTTTTTAAAAAATATATCTGATCTTGTAATAAAAGGATATTATAATTCAAATGCACTAAAAGGCTAGTGAAACCTATTTGAAGCATTATGGTCATATCAGACTTCCTGCAAATTCAGGTGTTGATCCTCAGACTACAGTTCCGCCCTTCACCCTCTGTTTGAGCTATATGTGACTTTGCTGTGATCATATTCTTTTTGATGCTTATTTTAAATGTGTTACTTACATTGTGCCTTGCACTTTTGATTTGATGTTGCAGAGTAGCCAGTACAGGTTTGCTTACAAAGATATGCACAAAAGCTTTGTATGCGAAGATATATTTTAAATATGGCTAGAAGAAGCCTTACAGTTATGGTGGGTTTTTTAATATTTATATTTTATTTAAACATTTATGCTTATATTGCAAATTACAGTGAGTTGAAAAATGAACAAAAAATTTGGACTTTTGGGTTTGTTTTTTTTGTTGTTTGCAGGAACACTCCTCCTAAGCAGAGAAGAAAAAGAAATCAGGATTTTTGTAGACGTAGACATTTCAAGAAGTTTTTCCTCTTTTACATGAAGGGAAAATTAAAATAAAAATAGTATAACTCCTTCCTTTATTCAGTCATTTTTAATACCAGAGTCCTAAAAGCTGGTTTGGAAGATGAACACACATTACAGAAATATCTAAGCATGCATTTTTTTTGCCCTGGTCCTGGATCAGTGACAGTAACACCCTCCTGGATATTTTTCCAATACACAGGAGGCTGCTGATTGCTGGTTTATAGATGTTGGGGCCATTTTGTTTGCTCCTTAAAATCGTGTTAATGTTGCTGCCATCTCACAGTATAAAACCGTGCTGTTGCTATGAACTAAGAATTCACTGAAAAACTCAGTTATTGAAAAAGAGTTAGAGAAATCTTTCTGATTCATGAACGTAGCTGTACTGATTAGGAGTAGTAGCAGTACTACCACAGCCAGCTTACTCTCTGTCAATAAATCTGTTGTTTCAGTCTGGGTGAGTAATGTGATCTAGCTTTTGATATTACACTGCTGTTCCGCGTAGTAACGTTTCTGCTCAGGTGTAAGCTGAACCTGTTGTTGACATCATGTCGATGAAAGTGATGCCAACCTATGCTTTAGTTAGCATGTCATTGTGCTCCTTACTCCAGCAGCCTGTATATCCTTGTAACGGATGTTATGCAGTCAAGGCTTTTCTTTTGTTTTTTAGTTCGACAAAAGAAAGAGTTTAATTCTGATTTCTTGGGGCACATGGGGCTGAGATGTCCCATGAAGATCACTGGTGTTTTAGAATTGTTTGATCTGCATTGCTCTAAAATTGCAGGGCTTGGAGAATTAACTCATAATTTACGCAGCAGGCCTTTTCTTTCAACCTATTCACTTTGTGTTAAGAGGACAGAAGGAAGGCAGACAGGAGGACAGAAGTTTCCAGCTCCTTGCCCAGGCTCCTTGTCGCATAGACAACCTAAATTTTGTTGCTGATTTCTTGACACCCTGACTAACCCTTGGTGACCTTTGTGAAGGTTTCCAGCCTTCACAGTCCACTAAAATTCATGTTAAATTCTACCTTCAGGTGGGAGGCGGTCCTATTGGTCTTTAAGTTTCAAAAGTTATTAATTTCATTTGTCACATAGCCTTTCAGTCCTTCCTGCCAGGTATTTTCTTCTTCCATATCTTCAGTTTGTATTTGATGAACAGTGATGTCCTCAGCAGAATCTCACTGAATTTATCCCTAAAATGTCTTTCAAACCACTAAGACGTTATAAACAAAAAATAAAAATTAGTATTTATGAGTTGCATATTGTAATCCACTAAACAGTTCTGAAGAGCAAGTCACAGGAAACAGGATTGGGAAAATCTGTTTGCTCATCAGTCCCTGTCAGTGCGTAGCTGCTTCTCCACAGGATATTGTCAAGTATTTTTCCAGCTGATGTTTAACTGGCCTCTTCTGACTGGCCAGATTAAACATTCCCATGTGGGTTCCCGTTGAGGGAGGTGTCTATTGCAATAAATGCTGTGAATACCCTTGAGCTCAGGGCTTTGCTGCCTTGTTGGAAGATGCCAGCAAAGGAAAATCAGTACAGAATGTGTAAAATTGCTGGCCAGAAGTTTGGAATAACTTCTGATGCAAAGAAAGGAGATAAAGACCCCATTTCCGGGAGATATTTTTCCAGTATTTAAATTTAATCGGGGTTAATTTGGGAACAGAAAGTTCTAGAATGGATAGATCTGTTTCCAAGGAAAAAAAAAAAGAAAAAAAAAAGGCATGTGTTTCTCAATCAGCTAAAATGTCCCTGGCCATATGTATTGGCATTCTTACACCTCTTTCCACACAAAACTAACTCTGGATTTAAGAATGCAAGCGATTTTTTTCTGAAAGTTAAGTCTAGAAATAAATCTTTTCAGGATCCAAATCTTGTTAAATATTTTTGTGGTGCTGGTGTTGGACAGACTGGACAGACAAAAGCTTGCAAATTTCAGACTTGTAGTTACAATTAACTATTAGGAGGGATAAAATATTCCCTGAGTTTCCTTCTTCTTTTTCTTTCATCATTTAAAGACTTTGTGTAGACAAATTCTACAGCTGCAGAGTTGTAGTAAATATAGGAATGATGATAATAGTTAACAAATGGAATAGTTCAAGTGCAAATTAGATATAAAGCCATACAGGGGAAAAAGGATTAAACAATGGCTGCTAACATAATAGTCAAAACAAGGAAATACAGGCCATATTTTTCAAGACTTAAACAGAATTTTAAGAAAATAAGTTTATTTTTAACAGAAACATAGCAGTCAAAATCTGCCACTGTTTTTGAGTGTGCATCGTCTCATCCAAAAGCAAGACTGTCACACGTCCAGATATACCTTCTTCTACCCAGAAACTTTGTGCTGCCACCGAAGAAGTTTCTGCTCTGAACTTCCAGCTGCTGGGCAGTTGTCCCAGGTGCCATAGAGGCAGCCACTGTGCCTGTGTAGAATAACTGTGCAAAGGATGCGCGATGAGTCTAGAATGCTGGGGCTGTGCTAAGTCTGCAGGGTTCATCTGTGTGCTCACACTAAGTCCAGAGCTCCTCCAGTGCTACGTGAGCTTAGTGTGGTAAGATTTCCTGGATGGAAGAAAGGGAGCCTGAGGTGGATGTGCAAGTAGGAGAAGGGCTGTGTGGGTCTTCTCATGACCCTGAGTGACAAACAGGTGAAAAAATCACCACCAAGTAGCCATATATGCACACTAGTGCACCAAGGTGGCAGACTTTGCAGTGCCTGTTTGTAGAATTTGAATTTTGGCACAATTTTATGTTGCTTGATGTGGGTTTCTGTTTACTCTGAAGAGAATTTCATACATATATATGCCATTGATACTTCATATATCTACATATACACATATATACTTCAAAGTATGTATGTGTATGCATATATATGTGTATATATATATTCATACCTATATTTATACATGTTTGTTTGTTTGACTGTTTACAAATAAATACCTTAAAGTGCACCTTTGCTTACTTTCCTGCCCATATACTCTCTCTGTGAAATATGGAGAGAACAGTGAGAAATGGTTCAAGGGACTCAAATGGCTGCAGGTCACTGCTTTTTGAGAAGAGATGGTTCAGTTGGCACCAACTAAAGTGGCATGGCCTCAAACCCCACACCGCATATTTCTTATTTATTTATTTCTTTATTCTCCTCACTACCAGACTGTAGTAGCAATAACAGCCTCTGCGTAGGGAATTTTCTGTAACAAATGGCTAACTAGGGTTAATGGGTTTCCAGTGTTCCTAAGATCATGGGCTCCTACTATCTTGCAGGGTCCCTAATCCCTGCAAATGCCTTGCACCTCAATCCTTCCGTTGTTTCCTGGAAGTCGATACAACAGACCTTTGGTGTTTTAAAATGGATGAGCCACTTTGAATCACACTGAAATCAACTATCCAATTTTAGACTAGTCAACCTTTATTCATGACATGAGTGCTTTGCTTTCTTTCATTCCCTCCCCCTTTATATATATGGTAACGTGTCTTTCATAAATGCCAAAAGAAACAGGATAATCAATTTTAGTTCCTCCTCCAAGGTCAGCAAATCACAGCTGACTCAAGTGTATCTAGTTCTTGGCTTTTCTGAAAGCAGCTGTGACTGTGTGAGAATGTAGCTGTCTAAATTATTCAGTTTACTAGTTGCCTGAGACAGTTCTTGTATCAAGGCTTTCTTTTGTAGCTCTCAAAGCATTTGTTAGAGGATGTTTTACAGAACATGGGAACTAAGATAAGGGTCTTGCCCAAAGTCCACAGTACAGCTGGGAGCTTGGTCTCAGGAACAGGCTGCAATGTCCCAGTCATTGCTCCTCTCTGCTTCCCACCAGGTGGGATGGCAGAGAAGCAGAAAAGGGTTATTGAGGAGGCTGGCAGCATAGCTTCTAACACCAGTGTATGGCCCAGAGGACTTGTGACCAGCTTTTATACATCCACTCTTGAATGAGTATCAGCATGTATCTTCACAGGTAGGGATTTACTGCTCTCTGACATTTCTGGCAGTGTAAATACAGGATAATTTCACTGCAACCACCGTAAAATTGGTGAGAGGCAGCACAATCCAGCCCACACTGCTTTTCAAGTGAAAATAAGGGAGTGTTTTGTTGAGAAGCACCAAAGATAAAAGTGGCTGTATCATCAAACTACAAAAATGAAAGAGGAAACAATTGATTGGTTTAATTAACATTCATATTCCTGTTATTCATGCTGGCCATTCCAAACAAATGACAGGTCTTTACTCTGCCTTCACTGAGAGCAGGAAAGCAGCCAGTTTCAGACTCTGCTTTTTTGTTATTATTTTTATTATCTTAGTAGTACATTGATTAGAGTTTGTTGGCAAGTGTGTAGCACAGATCATAGGCATTCCTAGGGTTGTTTTATTGAAATGAGTAAAATGACATCAGGAGGAAAGTTGACCCAATGTGTTTTGGTTTGACTTTAATCACAAAATCTTGTGGGGCACTGATCAATTTCTTTTTTAAACAAGACTGCTCCAGATTAAACAAGAACAGTTCAAACCAAACCATGCAGGGTTTGCTTGTTTTGGACACTGTTACTGAAGAGGTGTAGCTTATAAGCATTCTGCCAGTTTGATCATTTTATCAGTGTGAGGGAGAAAGCATATAGCAAGTTAACTATTTATTATGCCAGCTGCCTATGCAATTATTTGAAGCCCTGAGTTCATCCGACCTTTAAAACTTTAAAACACAATTGCTTTTGATCAAGTGGAGCATAAGGTCAATTCTTCCTCACATAACAAAGTAAAGCCAGCCACTATTGTGCAGGCAGAACTGGATGTGTTAAAGGATATAATTGTTTTACAACTGCAAGAGAAGATTACTTAAAACATTAGAGACTAAAGGTGACGTGAATTTAAACTGTTTTAGAGCCAGATGATTAGTGTCAAAATAGGTCAAAATATAAATGCTGTCATTTGGCCAGATCATGGTATGTCTCTTAAACTTGATCCTAGTTGTTTTGGGAAACTCCTGAGTAAAATCAAAAATGTTTGAAAACACGTGCGGAATTTGGCAGAATCTTCCATGTTCACAGAAATGGACTGCTGTTAAGAAGAGCACATTTCAGCTTTACAGACCACCTGAAGTGCTTTTCAGTCATGTAATAAGGCTGAAATAAGATCTACATGGCCAGGGGCTAAGTGTTTCCCTTGTTGCACTCTCTGCTTCCCCTTTCAAATTAAACTCCCACTGACTTCATTGACAGTTTGTCTTTATGCAGTAATAATTTAATAAATCTCAAGGTCTGACTCATACAATAGCCATGTGATCCACCCAGATACAGTGGCTCATTAGTGTGGTTTTTTTTTAAAAAGTGGGCCTGTTTTGGATGATGTTATCTTTAAGGAGGAAGACTTTGCCCTTTGGTAGCTGTTGCTGTAAGAACGTTCACCTCCTGTCAATACTGCGATATCACATCGGGGCCTTGTGATGCCCTTCACTTGGAGACGTGGAAACTCAAAGTTTAGCAGAGTAGCATGGCATGTTCCTTTACCTTGGCTTTCAATTGTCTGATGACAGCAGAGATGGCCCTTGGGCCTATTGGTTTTGACCAGAGAGGAAGCCTACATTCTGAGCTGTGTTTCTTGCTAGATCCTTGGTAGACTTCGAAGGTGGGACCAATTTTAAATCTCACAAATCACCCTTACGCAATTGACAGAGTTGAGAACAAACTGACAAGGGAGTAAAATACTTTCTGCCTGTTTCCGCTCCATGTCCCATGATATCATTAACACCTTGGCTTAAGTCCTCCAGTCCATTTTCAGCACAGAGGCTCCCTCTTTTTCACCCCTTTATACAGTTAGTGCCAGTGCCTCCCACAACTAGTAGTGCGCACACACACACACACGTGTTCCTCCAGAGCAGCAATATACCTATGTTATGGTTACAGTGTAGTTTTTCAGTCATGTGTTAGATGCAGCACGTATTAGAGGTACCAGACTTTAGTCAGAAGGCAAAAGGATGAAATATACTGACCTACTAACCCTCTCCTTCCCTCCAAACAAAACATAACATGCTAGGTCTTTTTCCTGCCTCAGTTTTCTGATGGAGTTTTTCACTTCTGGTTGCCTGTGATTCTTCTTTTGCAGCTTTATCCTTCCTCTCAGCGATATCCAGATGGTCTGCTTTTTTCTAACTTTGGACCTCACCTAACTGTGAGGGCATTGACTATCTGTTTCTGTATTCTTCCGGTAGAGAGAGCACTGGAACAAGCTGCCCAGGGATGTTGTGGACTCTCCTTCTCTGGAGACATTCAAAACCTGCCTGGACGCGTTCCTGTGTGACCTACTGTAGGTGATCCTGCTCTGGCAGGGGGGCTGGACTAGATGATCTTTTTAGGTCCCTTCCAGCCCCTGACATTCTGTGATTCTGTGATTCTGTGACATGGGAGTCTTCCTATGTAGCTTCCAATGGAGGTCTGAAGATTACTATAGTATCTTGCTTCTTTTGCCATGTCTTAGAGCATTTGCCAATCTAAACCAGGAAATAACTTACTTCACATAGCCCTTGTCTGCGCAGGCAAAGACTGATGTAGATTGAAAACTGGCTGAATGGCTGGGCCCAGAGAGTGGCGATCAGTAGTACAAAGTCCAGTTGAAGGCCAGTGACTAGTGATGTACACCGGGGGACAATACTGGGTCTAGTCCTGTTCCATGTCTTCATTAATCATCTATATGATGGGGCAGAGTATACCCTCAGTGAGTTTGCAGATGACACAGAACTAGGAGTATTTGATATGCCAGAGAGTCCTACTAGCATCCAGAGATGGTGGGAACCTCTGGATGGTAGTAGGCTGGAGAAATGGATTGACAAGAACCTCCTGCAATTCAAAAATGGGAAGTGCAAAGTCCTGCGTCTGGAAGGGAATAGCCTCATGTTATCCTCATATGCTGGGGAATGACTGGCTGGAAAGCAGCTTGGCAGAAAAGGACCTGTGATGCCAATGTGATGGTGTTGAGTCATAGGCTGGACTTGATGATCTCAGAGGTCTTTTCCAGCCTCAACAATTCTGTGATTCTGTGACCTAGAGGAGTTGGCTGGCAGCTGGCTGAACATGAGCCAGCAGTGTGCCCAGGCGTGCACAGCATCCTGGCCTGTATCAGAAATGGTGTCGCCAGCAGGACCAGGGCGGTGATTGTCCCCCTGTACTGGGCACTGGTGAGGCTGCACCTGGAATCCTGTCTTCAGTTTTGGGCCCCTCACAACAAGAAGGACATTGAGGTGCTGGAGCATGTCCAAACAAGGGTAACAAATGGTCTCAAGAACAAGTCCTATGAGGAGAAGCTGAGGGAATGGAGGTTGTTTAGCCTGGAGAAAAGGAAGCTGAGAGGAGACCTTCTCTTTCTCTACAACTACCTGAAAGGTTTAGCAAGGTGGGGGTCAGTCTCTTCTCCCAGGTAACAAGAGATAAGACAAGAGGAAGTGGCCTCAAGTTGCACCAGGGGAGGTTTAGATTGGATGGTAGGCAAAATTTCTTCACCAAAAGGGTTGTCAAGCACTGGACCAGGCTGCCCAGGGAAGTGGTGGAGTCACCGTCCCCAGAGATACTTGAAAGACGTGTTGATGTGGCACTTGATGACATGGTTTAGTGGCGGACTTGGCATTCTAAGTTAATGGTTGGACTCAATGATCTTAAAGATATCTTCCAATCTAAGTGATTCTATAATTCTATAGTGGTGAATTCAAGAGCCATGCGATGGTATCTCACAACTTGATATTTCAGAAATTATGTATAGATAAATGCCATAGATTATCTCCCATATATAAATATTAATACATGTGTGAGGTAGGAGATGGGTATAGATACAATGAGATGGTGTACATGAGTGAATTTATATCCCATAATGAACAAGGAGGGGTTACTCAATGAACTAATCTGTAATGAGTCATAAGGTAAATTTAAGTGCTCATTGTTTTGTGTAATAAAAGTGGTAGCCAAAGATTTATGAATAACTGAAGATCTACTGTTTGATAGCAGAGAGCAATCTAATGCCATCAGATGATACAGTTTGTATACACTGGGGAAGATAAGCTCTTACCTAACAAGGCAGCCGGTGCAGACACATGGCAACTTCACGTGTCAAGGGAAACAAAGGACTATGCTAGGAAGAGAAAGGTGAGGGTAAAGACCCCTTGCCCCTCCCTGGTTAAGCCAACACCAGTATGAGTCACAAATTACACACCAGTCCTCAGGAGCTGTGACTTGGTTTCCTAAGGAATTGAGGTTTGTGTACTCAAAGCCAATCTCCTCTTCCCTCCCTACCACTTTGGACCCTTCTGGTTAATTTCAGCTACATGAGACAGAGGGGCTGGGTTTTCAAAGGTAATAAATTCCTGTTACTTTCCTGAAAATCAGAATCTGGAGAGAAAGAAGGTCAACCTAATGTCACCACTGATGGGCTGGCTGGTGGAATTCAGGCATTAGTTCGTCTTGGATAACAAACATTTTGTGGGCTGATCACCCCACACGTAGCCCTACCAAGCAAGCTGTTTCTTGCTTGGTAGAAATCTCATAGGGAAAGGTGGAGGAGATTGGTTTGAGTAGGGAATAAAGGGTAACAAATGGCAGAAAACTTGCTGGTTGTACAATAATGTGTGGAGCCTTTTGAGAAGGGCTTGGATATGGGTCCTATTTTTCTCCAAGTCTGAGTGTTTTCAGATCTCAAATTCTGGTTCTGACCTCTCTTCGATGGTAATTTTTTCCAGCTGTAGCAATAGGGAATGTTTCCCTTACAAGCTGGGTGTTGGAGCTTGATGGACAAGCTGCCTCATCTGTTATGGCAGAGCCTATGTTTCTGCTAGCATCTTCTCACATAACTCTTCCATGTAGCAAATATGTACGACACGCAACAAAATTGCGTAAAAAGGATGATGTATGAAGCAAAATACACAGTGCCTGTGGCTAAGAATGTTTTAATCAGATGTTCAAAAATCACATCTATGCACCAAGGAAATATTTTGAGGTATATTATCTAAGCCTGCTATGAATAAAGATTTTTTTTCATGTTAAACATAATAGCTATCATTGGAGGACAAATTATTGGGAAGAATTTGCAGTCCTCTTTTTCTGGGGCAGTGGAAATTTTCTTTCTTTTTCCCTTGCACTATTTCAAACAAATCTGGTCGTTGGTCTTTCCAGCCAGATTACTTCAGTAGTTGCCCTCAGGACAGCTTGTTTAAGCATAAACTTATGTATGGCTCATGCTTTTTGTTAAGTCCAAGGGCTTTTATGCTGGTTTCCCCATTAAAACTGAAGAAGAAGAGAATGACTTTGTCATTGTGACTCTTCCCAGTGAAGATGAGATGTTATTTGAATTCTCTCACTATAAGATCTTCAATTTGTTACGATTAGTAACTTGTAGTGCTTGAATTTAAGAAGTGTGGGATGCCCTAAGAACCAGCTGGAGACAGAGAATTGCTGGACTGAGTATCGAAATTCTGAGCAGGCAAGCTGGGAAAGAGAGAGGAGACTATGGGGTTGTATTGTTACCACGTATCCTTAGTGAAATGCAGTGGTGAATTTATGACTCTCACTGAGGACAAGTTGTTTTTGCCATAGCCTGTTAATTTCTAACAGGAATGAATAAATAGCTGAGTGGGTGAAAGTGGCAAAGAACAACAAACAACACAAACTTAAAGAAAGCAATATTAAATAAATGAAATGTTACAGTATGTGACTATGCAAGAGAACCTTGGGGAACTGCAAAAAAGAGGAATGGAAAGGGAATGAGAGTTTGTAATAGAGTAAATACAAATTAATGCTAAGCTACAGTGAAATTCCCAAAGAATTATATTTTGCATCCACATGAATGCTAGGGTAATTCATCATGATTAATGATGCTACAACGAATCCTGGTATGTGTTGAAATACTTTCCTGTTCTGAATGTAGGAGAAAAATGTTTACTATGAACAGCTAAATATGGACATTAATCATTATGTCTTTAATGCCAGGTCAAAACTATTTTCCTGCTGTGAATATTCTGTTCATTATTATAATATTTAGAGTTATTAGACTGACTGAGACCAGTGTAAAATTCCTAAAGAAATTGTGCAATTGAAGCTAGAGTTGCATAGAAAGTCTCAGACCTCTCAGAATGTTCGGGTAGTTTCCATTGCTACTTAGTTTCCACGAGGCATGAGTGCAAAATGGCTGGAGGAGCAACAAACAAAACATGAAGTTTGTTGACACTGATTTCAAAATATCCTTTGTAGTCAAGGTGTGGAATGAAATTCCCTGAGTCGTACTTTCTCTATGAAGGACAACGTGGTCTCTGGGTGAAGGGGTGCAATTCCAGTGACTGCAGTGTCATGCCCTCCAGCAAGTGTTTAGTTGTGATACTGACTAGGAGTCCAGGTGTCTGGCTTTTCTGCCCGGAGCTCCCAGGTCTTCCGCGTGTCCTTGAACAATCCCCTCTGCAGCCCATCCGGCTGCTCTTGCAGTCAGTGCTACAACTGCTGGTCTCACTGGAAGAAGGAGCAAACTCCTAATTTCGCTCTTCCCTATCTAGAGGGCATGCTTTGAGTCCAGTTGTGGAAACCTTTTCCTATCCTCAGCCTCCTAACTTCTCCTCTCCTTGCTTCCGAAAGGACAAATGCCACCAGCCCTGGACACACGTTCTGCTCCAGGCCCTGACGCTGGCCAGTTTGTGCTGCTCTTCCCCATGCTGGCACCAGTATTTTTGTGATAAGGGATTGTCTAAGCTGCTTTGCAGAGCTAATTTTCAGCCATTTCAGTTCCCTGATTTGCCTCTTGCTTGGCCCTGTGAAAGCTAGACCTAGCTTGAAGGAAACAGCAGGACATATTACAAGGCTCTCCAGCAGTGGCCTGCACTTTCAGGCTGCCCTATTGACTGCTCTTATAGTTTGAAGGGAATTGGAAACTGCAGCCTGTTCCTGGTATTCCCCTTACATTCTCTCTTTTCCTTTCTGTGGCACATCTGCACTAGCCTCCTCTGATGAAACGGCTCATAAGTCCCCCTCCTTTTTGGGTACCTTATGATAACTTGGAGCCAAGCCAGGCCATCTACCGAGCTTCCCCTTTGCTTGGCTCAAGGCTGTGCTGATGCTCAGTGGAGCAACTGCTCAGTGGTGCCAGCCAGGAAGAAGGCTACACAGGAGCTGATGCTGCTGGCTGTATCTAAGTGGTACATACTTCTTGAAGAGCCAGACCCCTCTGGAGAGGGAGTGACAGCTCTGTCATCACAGGGGAGCACAGGTCACGGCCTCATTGACTGCCAATGTCCCTGCTCAGAGACGGGGGACCAAGGCTCTCCAGTGATCCTTTGTTACTGACATGTGGCAGCAGACTGGCATGTTCTCCCTCCTGAAGCTCGCCTCCCACATATGTGTTCGAGGGACTCTTCTCATGCTGGAGTGGTTTTATTTAGGGGAAACTACACTGGCAGGCGCATACTCGTATCTTTCTGTTTTCATTTTGAAGCTTCTGGGGCTGTGTCCAAAGTCCACTGAAATCAGTGGGACTCTTTCCATTTATTCCAATGAACTCTGATCAGACTGTGCACCAACACATGAAAGGAGACTTACACACACTTTGCCACCTCCTTGCTTCCCCTTGCCCCAGCTTCTCATCTCCCTCCTCTTCTCCCCACTGACACCACCACCATATAAAACCAGAAAGACTTAACAAAGATTTATGTTATCAGTGACATTTAAAGCTTCCAGAAATCAAGAGTCTTTTGTAATCGTGGTTGCAGGCTTTGTAATCCTCCTGTGCCAGTACTGATTATACAGGTAACGGGGTGCTGTAGCAAATGTTATCACTGCCTATTCAGAGCGCTAATCCAGTGACTAGAAAATTAATGATCGCATTACATTTACACGTATTTCTATCTAAGGTATTGGAATATCATGCTTGCTTTATTGGATTTACTTTCTCCATTTGCGCTCTCTTTCTCCAGAGGAAACACAACTGCCTCCCTTCTGTTGCCACGCACAGAGAAAATGATGTGGACAGGGCGATGTGGACAGGGCGATGTGGACAGTCTGTGGCAGAACAGGGAATTCAACTCCAAGCACCAGGCTGGAGAAGGGAGAGTAGATGCCATGATTTCAAACAAAACAATGATTATTTTTTTAGAGGCCAAATTGGTGACTTTTTGCAACACAAATGACTGAAGTAATCATTGCCAAACAAATAAGTAGAGGTAGGAAGAGGGCAGAGAGAAGAAAATATGTGTTTCAGATTTTTTTAATATTTTAGGTACTCCGAGAGAACAAGGCTTCTAGCTCAACCCAAGGCATTCTTGGAGGTGATGGTGGAGCCACCAAGTGGCTTACGTATGGGGACCAGTGAGAGTAACAGTGCTTCTCTTATCTCACCCTGGTGACTCCTCCAGTTTATTAGCCCTGGAAATCATTTTGCAATACTGTGTGTCCTGTTTATAAGTGCTGTTAAGGGATGGTGATGTTTTATGTCATGGAAATAGGACTTTTATCTTTCTTGGATGAGTATTTAGAGGAAGATTTCCCTGGAAAACAAGGCTTACTACTTTGCTCTGTCCCTTCCACTTCCCAGCTATGCAGTGTCTGCAGTCTTTGCTAGGAGCTGCCCCCTCTGCCTTGTGCCAGTGAGTGAAGGAGCAGGGAGCCTGGCTGCTCTCAGCCTTTGGGGTGAGGGCACCAGCAGGGAAGGCTCCTGGGCTGGTGGAGGGATTCGCTGCCACACCCCACTGCAGCCCCTGGCGCGGGAACAGAGCCAAGGGGAGCTGGCAGGGAAGAACCCGAATGTGTTGCAACCGGTTACTCTCAGCTGACATCAGGCCCCCGGGGGGCTGCCTGCAAGCTAGCGCAGCATAAGCAGGCCTGGCGTGGGTTATGAGACACGAAAGTGGCTTGGAGCCACCTTTGTTCCTTCCCTTGTAGCCCCTCCACTGTGCCCAGGAGCAGAGGATCTCAGGGAATTGGGACGGAAGCAGCAACCGGCCAAGAACGCATGCAGAAAAGAGAGACATTTCAGAGAGTGATAATTTTGATCGGCTCGACATTGTTTTAATCGCGTAGTCCTTACAAGGAGTTGCAAAGACTAATGGCCTAAGTGGTATGATACTGAGAATAGGATTTTGTTTAACATAGTGGGGATTGTATAAAGTAGCAGATGAGAGCTTTGGAAAGATTGGATTAAATTCAGCAGATCTGGAGGAACTCTGTGTATGTGTGTGTGTAAATCCTGGGGTCTTTAGCTTTGTCTTGGGCTGAGCAGAGGCCGTAAACTGTAGATTATCCTGGTCTTATACTGTCAGCTTTTATCCTAAGAGTAGCTTATTTCTGAGTAATTTCTAAATATTATCTAAAAGGCTAGTACACATATATTCAAATGGTTTTACTGTGCAATAACCTTTACATCATGGTTTCAGCCCTGGAAAAAGCAGTGGCTTTCTGGAGTTAGTAGCCTGACTTACGTGAATGCTTCTGTGTCATCTTTGGAATCTATTTACTCATATTAAGATAAGCAGATATGCAGGAAGGGGCCTACTGGAGCTCATGTAAAGGGTTAATTAGATCCTCCCTATAATAGGGATATAAACCCATGAGAAATAGGCTCTAGAATGAAAGAGGAAGCAGGTTTTCCTAACTTAAAGCAAGAGATAGTGACTTATCACAGCTTCCTGCTTAAAAAAAGACTTTGTAAGTTAGTCAGTGAAATGGTGACGTTTCTCAACAGGGTATAAGCATTTATGTTTTTCATAAGCAGCTAAGTTAAATTTTTAATCAATATTTGGCAGATGCTTTTGTGTTTCTAAGCATTTCATTAATGTTTCAGCAAACATGTCGTATCTCCCAAAGCAAAGCTTTTGCTATGTGTGTGAGTGCCTCAGAATCCTTTACCGCAGACAAGAGTAATGGTTGGGAAGAGCCCGTGGTCTTATGTGGGTCTGAATGCCCCAGTGGGAACATGATGTGGTGTGAGGAATGTGGAGATTCGGGGAGAGCCACCTGTGGGCAGCCTTATGGAGATGAAGTTTCTGAGGGCTGTTGAACGCAGGCAATGTGGGCGAAAGCGTTGTTCCTTGATGAACAGTGAAAATGGAAAGGGTTTGCTGGGAGAGCATGCATGTACTCGTGGTACTTGTGAAGAGCATACGGGCAAAAAGAGCATGGGTGAAAGAACACTGAGGATTTAACGAGGAGCTCCTGGATGTGATGGGAAGTGGAGGAGCAGCAGGGTTGAACAGCAAATATATAATCCCTCAAGAACTGGAGGGTGTTGGAAGACTTAACTGTGGTCTAAGACAAAGCAGTTCGTGCATGGCCATGAGTGACAGAGCTAATGAGGTGGGAGTGAGTGATGAAGGATTATATTCAGCAGGAGGGGAGCAGTTTGATTCCTTCATTGCTCATTCCCAAGCACTCTAATGTTTGGGTGGTATTTCAGTGGCAGGGTTTTTATATGGCAAGTGTGATGTTGTTTTATGGGGTGCTAGCCAGATCCCACTGAGCCATACTCTCAGTCTTTAGTCTTCTTAGTCACAGTTTTTTCAACAGAGCATTCATCTGTTCATAAAGTTGCCAGTGTTTCAACATTATCATTGCTAAGGACTGCCCTACATTTACATTTTTTTGCCACTATAACTGTCTTAGAAATATGGGGGTTTATGGTTTGGTATTGTTGTAATAAAGGTATAGTCATTAGTGGGAGCGCAGTTACGCCTGGACGAAAATTACTTGTTGTGGTCAAAGTATCCCACTTAGTTCCCGGAAATAGCTGCATTACCATAAACAGCTCTTCACACGGTTTTGTAAAAGATGTATTAACATGAAGGTTAACGGTATTAGAATGACAATGCGCTCCAGAGTTGTAATATAGGAAAAAAAACTTTGAAAACAATATTGGAAAGGTGCTGCCGAGTCTTCAGTGTTTTTTCTTGGTTTTGAGTTTGAAGGATGTTTCTGATGTTCCGTAGCTTTTCTCTTTTTCAGTAAGACACAAGTTTTCTAAGCGGTCCATGTGTTTCATCTAGACTCATTCCTGAGCACATAGCTTCAGTTATTCTTGTGATATTCCAACAAGACATTTAGAAGATTTCTTGTATTCTTTTCTTCAGCTGCACAGAAACAACAGTGAAATGAGTTGAATCTGAAACAAACATGTTCTCCTCTTTTCTATGATACCCCTCCAGTAACATGTCAGTAAGGTCTATTGGTTATTGCTACCCCTTGAGAAAAAAATGAGTTCTGAATCCTCAGATACAGCTTTTCCTTAGTGGGCTAATTTTTAATCTGTGATTTTGAGCTCCAGTCGTCGACATAAGCCAACATAAAAAACACTTGGAACAAGATTATCAGGTTGAAGGCTACTGAAATTGAATCTATATGATTTAAAGCCAAAGTATCTGTTCAGGGCAGAGGGCTTCAAAGCCGATAATGCACACATGAGCAGGAAAAGCGCTTAAGGCAAAGATGTGTCGACCTCTGCAGCAGCATTTTGGCTGACATACTGTGACAAAGGGTGCTTAAAGTCTTCTAAGCACATGTCATGCTAGCTTTACAGATGCCCACTGTGGCACAGTCATCCTTATCCAGGAAGGTGCAGTGACAGTGGTCTTTTCATGATGGACTGAAGACTTATCACAACAGTTGCACAGATAGAGCTGCTTATTGCAAAATGTGCCCATGTCACCATGCTGGAAATGAGCTGCAGATGTTAGGGGAGCACTGCTGACTTGCTCTTGTTGAGGGTCTTGCATATAGTTCACTTAGAAAGTTTACCTTTTCTCATTTTGAATGTTTCATCCCCTGATCAGAGGGTTTTGGATTGCATTCTGCATCACAATTGTAGCTGTAGTGGCCAGTCAGGAACAGTATTATTTCTCGGGACCACTGATATCCAAGGCGTTAGTTTACATTCATTGCTATGCCTGACTGCAGAAAGTAGGCTGGATGTTATTCCTGGAGACGCTGCTTCTGTGAGGGTAAACATAAGGGTTGCTAGAGTAATTGGACATGTGCAACTTACCTATACCGACACTCTGGCCCTGCCCAGATTTCCTTCAGTAGCTGCAATCAGATTCTGCATTGGCAAGGTCCAAAACCAGTTCAGATTTCAAATACTTCATTGTCATGAATTTGTAAAAGGGCACAGTGTATTGTACCCTTGCACCAGTTAAGTTCTAAGCAGGCTCGTCTGGGGACAAATTTGGAAAGTCTGGAAAGGGCTTTGCCAGCATTCTGGGCTCAATGCATAATGATTCCTCTGATTCGCTCTGTAGCTAAATTTTAAGCCAAAGAGTTCAACAGCTTCTGTTACTTTGGGACTAAATTGCAGTGATCAAGTTAAAAGGGTAGTCGCTTGACAGGATCAAAGTGGCTTTGCATTCCCTCTGACTGTGGTCATTGCTTGAAGACTGATCACGTAATCCCATTAATAAAATGACGAATAGATACCAACCTGGTCTGGGGGCTGAGCAGTAAGGCTAGAAGTAGGGAGAGGCTGAGGCTTGATAGCAATGCAAATCATCCAGTGAGTCAATGGCAGGAGGGAGGGAACCAGGGCCCCTAGAAATTTACTGCCAAATCTAAATGTAGGAGCAAAATATAACAGTATAAACCCCCTAGTTCCCTAGAGATGCCTAGTCAGATGGAAACCTGCTCTCCGTTGCAAGCCCGGTAGTATTTTGGACCCATCTTACATACTCAAAAAAAAGTGACTCAGTGCCAGCTTTTATTTTAGAAATGCTATTAAAATGCTTTTTAAAAGCAAAATAAAACCAAGAGACACATGATTGGTATGAAGCAATTATTAGTAAAACTACACTGATCCAGATTAAAATACTTTATTAAATAGAAAGCAAATCAATCTTAATATTGAGTAAGAATTATGTCACCAATGAATACCAGCTCTAAGCAATCCTGAGCTCAACTCTTCTAGAGTTGAATACACTCTTCTAGAGTTGAATTCTGCCTTCTAGGCAGAATACAAAGTTTTACTATATATCTCATCTACATTATTGTATCGAACACTTGAATTAATGACCTGAATCTGTTGGTTGTTTCATACTTAGTACAAAAAGTTATTTTAAGCACCCTTTTGTCCTGATGGAGATTGTATTTTAAAATCCGTGTTACAGTTGTACGCAGGACAAGCACACTGCTACAGTTTTACTTTTGCACCTTAGAATTTAAGGAAGAGATTACGTTGCCCAAACAACTGGTTAAAATGAAAGATAAGTTGTTCCACGAGGAAGAAGCTTTGCTTCCTGTGGGTTTGTGCCCTCTCTCTCTCAACCATTGGTTCTTAAATTCTCTTCCTGTTTGGCTGTGCAAGTAGCTGCCCAGAGGTGTGCTGACTCCCCTGCAATTTGCTGCCCACACGTTGGCCAGCCGGCCAGCACTGCATGGCACACACAACATGCTGGCTTCTGCCTACTCCCTCCCTCAGGAGCATTGGTCCCACACCTCTCCCTTGCCAGGTTAAAAGGAAGGTGTAGAAACCTCACCTCTGGCCTCTTTGAAACCTCCTCTTTCGATCAGTTTTAGCAGAAAGAGACCACTGGTTTGCAATATTATTGTGGGAACCAATAGTTGGGCAAACAACGTAATCGCTGTACCTTTGTGCCCTTGTGAACCAGAGTAAGGAACAGAAAAGTAAGAAAGAAGGTGCTAAAAATACAAGGGCAATGCAAGCTCTTCAGTTCTCTGAGTCTTCTTCGTGCTTGTGTAGTAGAGGCTGGAAGTGCAGAGCAGATGTGGCACTGTTTTGTTGGCATACTCCTTTCCACTAAGAGGGATTTTTTTAGTCTGGAGAAGGAAGATGATTGATTAGTCAGCCACTGAAGGAGCTTTTAAAATGTTGATGTAATGACTTGCTTTTCCCCAAATGGCAGCTGTTGATATTCTGAAGCAGCAATATCCCCTTAGGTTGCTTGCTGACCCATAAGACAAGGCTTTTCTGCCTCACTTTTGGACTTCGTGGGTTGCCTTGTGCTGTTTCCCTTAGGGCCAGGCATCTTTGTCCAATCAAGCTTGAATTAGGTCACTGTTAACTAGTGTCAACTTGGAGGAGTCTTGCTGAAGCAGGCAGTCTAAAAAAAATTAAATATTTTCCATGCCACAGAGACTATTAGTCTGTGACCCACCAAAATATCAAAAATCCAGATGTATAAGACCAATTCTGATGAAGTTGGCATAGTCTTATCTGGGTCAATTGTCTTAACAAGACATTATGTCACCAGTTAGGGGAAAATACAATCTAAACCCCCTAAAAATAACTAATGAGAAAAACCTTGCACAACAAAGCCAGTCGGACAGCATTTGACCATCAGAAAAATAAAAATAAATTCAAACTCATGATAAATTTAATCATCTGTATTTATTCCTCTGCTAATCTAAAAACAGGCTAATGTTCTTTTTCTTCTTGGAAACAAGGCAATACCAGAAAACTTCATATTTTAGGCAGCTCTTCAAACAGCTCTTCTCCTAAAACTTAAATTTCGTTATTTCTTAAGAGGAAAGCCATCGGAATGAAAAAAATTTGAATTGTATATAAGCTCCTTTACCATACCAGCTATGTTGAGGAAAACTGTTCTCTATGTTCTCTAGGCTCTCAGAATAGGCACCAGGAGAGGAATGTACTTCTCATGTTTTGTCCCAGAAAGAGAACTTGGATTTCATGACAGTCACTCTGACCTGGCCTGAAGAAGACAGAACCGAAGACACCTGGAGGAAGAAGGAAATAGTGCCAGATGGGAACACATATACTTAAGCCACATTAGTGGCCATTTTGTCTCAGAAGAGAAGTGGCAGTTCTGTAAGAGCAGTAGCAAAAAAGAGCCCACGGAAGAAAGGCAGAGGAACATCCAGATATGCTATGTGTATGCAGGGAGCATCCTGCACGTGAAAATATCTTGTGGTGGTCATATCTGAAGCCTTCAAAAACACAGCTCCATTAGGACAGATGTTAACTAGGCATTCTCGGCCACCAACTCCAGTTTTTCTGTATGCAAAAGCCATGGAGGGAGAAAAGTTGAGGCAGGAGTACTCCAAAATATGGTGTTGAATCCAGCCGCTTTTATAGAGTTTTTCAGGACCAGCCTGGATTTTGATAGTGAAAGAAAAAAGCAGTGCAGTGAGAGGGCTGCAAAGAGGGTCTCTCAGTCTGTGATGCTGCAAAACCACAAAAAGGTCCTGTGGTCCTTCATCACAGCAGTATCCAGAAAACCCAAGAAGTTTTTATTGAGGTGGTACCTTTGATGAAGGAGATGAAGTAAAGCATTTCAGACGCCTTGGAGTTCTTGAGAATATTGAAAATGGTTGTTTGAAGCTTTTTTCTTTTGCTAAGTGGATTAGAGATTTGGTTGGATTAGGGCCTTAATAAATACCTATAGTGTTTGTCTTTCATCTGCAAAATCTTTGCCTGCTTTTAAATAGACTATTCTTGTTTGCTCCAGTGTTGTCATGTTGACGTGAAACTTTGGAAACAGGAATTCTGCCCTTAATTCAATAAAAGGATTTGGAAACCTGAGGCTAAACTCGTCTCAAATATAACTCATATAAATCTAGAGTAGCAGGACTTTATTTCAGTGCTGGAGAAGCAGCAGGAGACTAGCTCCTTGACAATTTTTGATGTTTGGATGACTTGTTTATTTGCCTCATGATAGTTTGCGGTAGTGTAGCTATTATTTTTAAAGCTCAGCCCTGGCCAGAGGGCAGCTGTTCTGTTCCACGCGACGGGGAAACCCAGCGGTGCTTCCCTGGGCGGGAGACAGTTCCTTCGTCTGGAGCAGAGGACCGCTGGCTGCAGCAATGGTGAACAGAGAGGCGAGCCCTGGCCATCTTTGCTAATCCAGCAGCCGTGCAATTGTTAAATGAAAACAGGTCTTGTGAAACAAGAGAGTATCTCGTGAAATCTGCAGATGGCACCGAGTCAACAGGGTGCAAGAAAAGGTGCAGTCCAGCCATGCTTTTTCCCTCTGTTGTGCAGCACTGCTACTTCCCTTCCCTGTTGTTGTCCTTTGTGCAGTGGCTTGGGTGGCCCAGTGTGCAGATATGCCTGCGTGTGCAGGGGAGGACGTGCTGCCTGCTCTGTAGCCATAAACAGAAGATTCATAAAACCTGCTCCCTGTCACTCTGGCTCTCCTTTGGATGCTGTTAACTGACGAACAATTCAAAGGTGATAACTCGATGATGACAATTTATTGCAGCAATTTATAACTTCAGTCATGTACAATTAACAACCTACAGGCAATAGGAGGGCCATGATGAAAATTTACTGCAGCCATTTGTCATTTATATTGGTGGCCAGAACAAAGTATGTCAAGGCACAAAGACAGGCCACAGATCAGGCAGTGGGAGCCAGCTGCCAACTTTGAGGAGAAGGAGGCCCCCAGCTCCAAGTGCTGACCCTTGGCACGCCAACCCCTTTGCACTCCCTCTCCCACGAGGGCACAGCTACATGACTTTTATGGGCCTTGTTGTGTGCTGAAACAATGGGGAGGGTTTCTCACCAGCTATGAGCCCAAGGTGGAAGCTGATAGTGAGACAGTCAGGACCTGTTATTGCAAGGTGGGGTGCAAGGTGGAATGCAAGGTGGAGCAAGAGTCTGGGGAGGTGTGAGAGATGCAGTCGTATGAAGGCGTTGTCATGGCAGGCCTGATCCATGGTCTGAGGGTGTTGTTCATCAAGATGGGCTGAGCTGGCTGACTCCTGGCAGACTGGCACAGCAGTTGTGCCTGCCCCTTCCCCCTTCTCTGCTCCCACCACCCAGTCTGCAGGTCAGGGCTGCTCACTCTTCCTTGCCAAGAGGCAGTACCAAGTCACAAACCCAGAAAAGATTTTTCTGACAGTGTAGTGAGTGACACCGGGTTGTCGCGGGCTCAGGTGAGCACTAAAGCAGGGTTTGGAGCAGAGAAGGAAGCATCAGAGAAGAGGGAGCAAGACCCCTACCCCTTTTTGTGACAGTAAGAAGAGAGACCATCTGCAGTGACTGGAGGTGAGGCAATACCAAGTGTGCTTCCCAGACACCTGGGGAAGGGGCAGGGTTGTGCCTGCTCTGCAGGCAGAGGTCTGTTTCCAAGGGCATTATCGACAGTCTCTTTGTTGAACGGAGATTAGCTCAATAATGAATGCCTCAGAATAAATCAATGGTGGGACAGCTTCTGGACCTGGTGATTTTCCACCCTCTGCAGCTTCTAGGTAGCAGACTAGCACAGGCTGCAGCTGAACAGAGACAGCAGGGTGTACTTCAGCTCCACCTTGAAAAGTGCTTAAGGAGCCCACTTGCTTTTGCTTCAGTTCAGGAGTGTGACCGTTTTTCTTCAAGGTACATCTCAGTAGCATTTTACATATCCTCCAGGGTTATGGTTTTGTTTCAATGAGCTGTAAATGTCACCAACAGGGCTGCCATGACTCTCTTCAATGCTACTTTTGTCCTTTGCCACCTGATCTTCTAGTATTTGTGATGATGGGACTGGTTTTCATTCTGCCTGATGAAGATGGCTCGTAGCTTGCAGTGTTTATTTCTGCTCTCATAAAGTCTTTTAAAAGGACTGTATTGATCTTTAAAAAGGAGAATTACAAGGTCATAACACAATTATGGCACACTGAATTGCGCAGCATACACAAGTGCTGGAGAGGTCGAGTCCTATGAGTGAAGGTGAGTCTTAGATCTGAAGTATAGCAACAATTGACCTGCATGTAGCATATCATAGAGTGATATAAATTAGGATGATTTATTGCTTACATTTTAACAATCCTGTTTCTCTGACCACCACAGCCACAAATAATAAAAAAGTCCCCTTTGAGAAGACCTTATGGTGGCCATCTACTTGTATGACAAAAAGAGCAATAAGAAAGGAGGGAGGCAAAGGATGTGAAAGGACAGTTATGAACCTGATGATCACAGATATCAGTGTACTGTCTACCTGGCCCTTGTCAGATGATTTGTAGACATAAGCGGTTCTTCAGTCTCCTGTTTTTTTCCACAGAAATCTCTTTTGATATGGCCTTTAGCTGTCTTCTTTTACTTCATTTAACCAGAAGGTCCAGCCAGAGTGGAAAGTAAACAGGGAAACTGTTTTGTGATCATGAGAGAAAGACGTCAAATGACAGGCTGAACAGTCTGGGCAAATGGAGGTGTTATTCTCCGTGTCATTTTAATGGCTGATGGTTAAATAAGAAGAAAGAGAGGGCAGGCAAGAGTACTTTACTATTAAAAAGGATAAGAGGGAAAAATTTTGTGATCTCCTAGGACAGGTCACACACTCAGAACTAAACTTGTCACAACAGAATCATGTTGATTCATGAGTCTGTGTGCTGCCTGTAATTATACCTTATTTAAAAATAAATTTTAAAAAAAGGAAAAAAATTAAAAAAGAATAGTCTTAAGGTTCAGACACACTGCTCTTGCAGAGCTAAATCCTGCCCAAATTAGGAAGGAGGAAATGCTGCTCAAGGGTCTTGTGTCGTAGGGCTCCTCCTGGCCAAACCAAGATTCCTCAGGATGGTTGAGGCAGGACATTCTAGAAATGAAAACACGCCCGGGCCTTCCTCCAAAGGCAGCTGTCGTGCTAGCAAGCCTAATAAACTAGCCATCCTCCCCCCTCAAACCACAGGCCACACTAAGCTCTTGCGTGAGTTTGCCCACATGGTGAGCTGGTCCTCTGAGCTAGTGCTTTCTTGAGTGCAGAGAACCTGATCAGCTACGCGGGCCGGAAAAAGAGGCCCCCTACATCTGCTGAACAGCACATGATAGGATTTAGCCAAGAGATGACTTAATTTCTGTGGAAATAGCCTGATTTTTTTCCAAAGTGGCTGAGTACCACGCACATCCTACTGAGAAGAGGGGAGAGGGAAGATGCAGGCATTCAACCTCTCTGAAGACCCCTGTAAAAGGCTGTGCTCCTCATTGTGATGAGGAGGTAGAAAGGATTGTCAGGTCCCACACATCTTGCTGATGTATTTTTGGTTCTTGCAAAATTCATCAGCGGCTGAGAAGATCCAACAGAATCTTTTCTGACAGAGACAAAGCAGGGAAACTTCAGCATAAGCACAGAATTTCTCAGAAATGTAGGAATGGGTGATAATGGGATTCATAAAAACAGCACTGCAGTTTGAAGTGAAACCATTGCTACTCCAGAGGCTTGTGTATTCTGATCAAGAGTGGGAGGCAAATTAGGCTGGCAATACCTCTGTCTAGTCACCCCACCTGCAGAGTTTCCGAGCATGGTATTTCCAAGCTTTGTCTATTAAAGAGCTGAAGTTCAGCCTCTTCCACACTGCTAAAACCATTTCTCTGTCTCTCATGTCCTTGATTAAGTGATGGCTACTGATAATGTTAATCCTTCTCTGCCAACTCCCCTTCATCTGAAACACCACTCTTAGCGAGGACTTGCAGTCCAGCTGGCTGACTTACAGCCTTCAAAGCTTCTGTTTTTCCTGACTCTCTCTGTCCGGGAATGTAGCGGGGGAAGGAAGGCAGCGCTGTACAGAGGGCACTGACCGGGACGGGACGCAGACAGTCCGGGCTGCCAGGAGGTGGGTGCCAGAAAGTTTTGGGAAAAACCCCAATCCTTCTTCATGCTCACAGATGCTGGCATTGGGCAGCCTTGCCATACCCCATTACTGGCACTGTTGAGAGTCTTGAATTAGATCAGTTAAAAATGTGTGAGCTAAAGCTACCCTCTGCACGCCCCCCTGGTTAACTGCACCATTAAATGTCAAAGAGCTTCGTTACCATTTTCTGCCAATTGAAAGCCTGGTCTGAAAGTATATTTTACACCCCTATTCCATAAATTCTCACCATCTTCATCTTCCACAAAGACTTCTCATTACCTCTTGCCTGACTTGTTTGCCTTTGCTGGTGTCATGGTTGCAGCCCTGGAAGCTTCTCAGTTTGGGGCACACCTATTTCTGACGTGTGATTTGTTCTCCCGCACCCTGCTGACTTGCTGGGGGTGGCACCTCTACACTGAATAGCAGAGCATTGCTCTGAATCTGAAACTCACTAATAAATAATAACCCCATTGACCAAATGTCAGCTGATTTTGTAAGTCTAGAATGGATAAACCAGCAAGAGCTTGGTATTTGCTTGTCTGATATGAGCTTCTGCATTTTGCGAGACCAGTATGGAATAGGCATGGAGCAAAAGTGAACATCAGGCTCTTCTTTAACTCCATCTTTATGGCTCATTAGGTAACGCAAAGTACTCTTGATATTGCCCTGTGGGCAGTTTTATGTTGATTTCAGTCCATGTAACCACTTTCCTCCATGCATATTCCCCATTGGTGTTCCTCTCCACCTTGATATCCTCGTGGTCATGGTAGTGCCCATATGGCCACACAAGCACTAGCGTGACAACAAGAATATCGAGGTGGAGAGGAATGTCAAGAAGGAATATGCATGTGGGGAAAAAGGAGGAGGCAGAAGTGTGCACTAGAGGGAAAACATTGACTCAGAGGTGATCACAGAGCCCCACAGACATACAGCTGATGGCGTGCAAGTCCACACATCTTGGCAGTCACAAAATCCAAGGGGTCCTGGCCCAGCTACCTTTACCCCTTGCCATGTCATGGTTTTGGAAGTAGAGTAAAGATGTCCTGGAGGTTTAGTACTGGGGACAAGATGTCTGTGAACATGACAGGGCTTTCCTGCCAGGTTAGATGGTTTTTCAGTCACTTTGCGTTATGTGAATAGGGGGGTCTGAATCAAGCCCAGGTTGTATATGCATGCTTAGGCTGCCCAGCACTTTGGAGAATTGATGTTTAGGCACCAGAAGAAATGTTGAATAGAATCATGCTTTCTCCTTAGCATGGTATTGATCTTTAAATAGGAAGAGAGCAAACTGTAAACCGGAAACTCTATATCCATGGAAACATGGAGCTTAGCTCCTACGACTCAAGCACAACAGCACTTATTTTGCTGTCATTTCTACAACTTCATAGCTTAATTGTATTAAGAGACCCTCAGCTCCTCCATGATTATTACATGCCATTTGTGGTTAAATAATACTATCAAATGAATATCAGTGACTGAAATTTTACATTCTCATTTAAAAAAAAATAACACCTACCACATACTGCTGTATTAAGTAGTATCCGAGTTTTAAAAATCAGATAGATAGATAGATAGATAGATAGACAGATAGATATTTTGTATCTTTTTTCCCCCACTCCTTTTTAAAAAGGAAATACAAACATGCTCTGTAGTTTTATTATAACCTTGATAGAGCCTGTTAGCTAAATTTCTTCTTTCCCTGGTTGTCAGGTTGGTCTTTCACTGCACAGTGAAGGAAGCTTTTGTAACTTGGAAACAAAAACACTGTTTCAAAACTGAAAAGGCAACAAGAATACCTCTGGCAGGACCAATTTAAGCATAAAGACCGCTTTTTTACTGCAGCGTCAATACTGATGGAACTGGTTTTAACAGAGAGTGGAATTGCTTCTGTTAATGATAGCTTTTTTGGCTTATCTCACAGATTTGGGGAACAAATGTGGGACCATATAAACAGGATGGTGCTTGGGTAAGTGGTTTTCAATTGAACGTGATCAAGCTTTCGATGACAGGAAGTTTCATTTTTTCAAATAAAATGTGTTTTACTGTATTGGATCCCATTATATTGTTTAGTTCATAAACATGCACTTGTTCATATTGAGGAAGACTATTTCATGCCTGCCACATGTTGAACAAATTAGCTTTAGACAGAGTATTTTTCACTAGCTTTGTAATCAGTTGATGGCAGGCTAAAGGCAGCATTGGAAAACCCGTATTGAATCCTGGGGAGAAGGAATGAGAAGGTCTGATTTCCTTACCAGAGCCTGCAGGATGCTCCTGAAGTGTAACAAGTGGTACTGCAACTTGCAACACAAAGGGCTCATAAACAAGGGAACCTTTATTGCAGAAAAGTTTCCACTGCAGTGAGTTCTCAAATGGTCCATAAAAGGGCATAAATTGGCTCCTTCATCTCAGAAAAATAAAATGCCTTCCCACTTGATAGCACAAATAGTAGAACTCAAAGCCAGCTCTCGTTTAAGGTGTTTACAGGATTAGGCACACACCGGAGAACAGGAGCGGAGTAGAGCAAGGGAGGAGGCCAGGCCTCCCTGGGTTGCTGCATCATGTACCTGAACCCAGAGGATCCAGTCAGGTTTTATGTTAAAAAAAGCAAACAAACAACACCTTAATGGTTTAAAAAGCACTGGCAAAAGAGAAGCACCAGGAAATGCGCTGGTTTTGTCACAGCTGAACAAAAAGAGAGAAGGCCTTTAATTTTAAGGGTTCCAGGGCTTTTTTCTCCCTTTTTTTTTTCTTTCAGTTATTCGCATGAGAAAATAACTAGGCATTCCAACGACATCATTTGGCAGAAATGAAATCTAAGTGCTCCAATTTGAGTTTCAATAAATCAGTACTAGAATTGGCTCTGTCACTCTATAAACTCTTGGGCATTAGCTTTTATACCCTTTTGGAACTGGCTGATTGCACTCTTAAGTACGCTGATCATGACGCAGTGATGGTTTCATCATGACACACTCTAATCCAAAAAAAAAAAAAAGCAGGACAATATTTGTATTGCCCCCCTCTCCCCCAAGATGAGTAGGTTATTAATGGTTTTGTTACAGCCTAATGAAAATAGAATAGTTTGTTTAACATTTCCAGGATTTCCTTTATTTTCTTTACTTTTTTTTTTTAATTATTTGGAAAAACAAAAAGGCAATATGATACCCCACAGCAGCCACCGCTGTTAACATGATCTTTCTGTAATGGTGTGTGGAAAGAATGCACAACAAAGGAACTAGAAAAGCTTTGTAAATATGCATTGCTCATTTTGGCAGAGAATAAACCTTTCTGATTATCTTTCTGCTATTGCTGTGAATGATATTGACCGTTTATTGAACAGATGCAAGCCCTTCTGAATCCAGCTAATGGCTTCTCAGGTGTGCCAGTACGAGTAAATTTTGGATGCTGAGGTGTATGTACATTGGTGCAGCAGGTATTTCTGCTGTAAAAGGATGAAGGCCTGGGTATAAGTATGTGTAGACTGGGGAAACGATGTGTTTTTCAAGCATAGATGCTGTCAGAGGCTCTTAGTATCAGTGAATATGAAAAGCGTTGTTGTTTCTTTAAATGTTATGGAAGAAGCATGAATGGAATTACAGCATTTCTAAATATTTTGCCTAATTAGTCTGTTGGGAAGAATCTGAACTCCACTTGTCCTGGATATGAATGCTAAGTATTGACTAAACCCGAATGATGCTTGCTGGCCGTCAGGAAGGCCCAGGGTCACTATCAGAACACAGCTGCAAATCCCAAAGGACACTTTCCATGAAACCCTCCTTCCTAGCCTTTGCATCTTTGAGGGGTTTTTCAGTCTGAACAAGAAGCATTTCAGGTTACACGCCCAGGTCTTCCTCCTCTAGCTCAAAAGCATGCGATACAAACAAAACTGAAGGCATAAGTAATTTCAATAAAAAGTAACCCAGAAAAGGATTGTACTCCTATAAAACAGCTATGCCCCATTAGGTCTAGCCCCAGCAGCTGTGTTCCCTTCTGCTGTATATATATTGGAGGGGCACCACCTGATACATTATTCTCAATTTTTTCAAAACCAAACCTTATTTCTGTGGTAGAAGCAGCTGTTTTCCCACAAGGGAGAAGCGCTGGGGCAAGAGACTCTTCTATAACCATTACTGGCAGGGCTGGAAATGGTGGAGTGACAAGAGATCAAATCGTTTTATCATTATGACACAGGTTTCAAAAAGAAAGGTCCTTAAATGCTCTACCTGCCTTTGGTCCACTGCTACAGCTATCACCACAGCCACAATAACAGTGAACACAGTGGTTAGATTTGCCACAGAGACATGGCCTTCTTTGTAAGAAGATCTCCCTGGGATCTTCCAGTTCCTGGAAAGCTCTGGAGGGTGATGCGAGCCCTCCTCACTGCCTTTCTGCCAACGCCAGGCAGGTCTGCAAAACACAGGTGCACTTCAGTATGTCTGATCAGCGTAAATCTCATTTAAACAAATCCTGCATCCAGTTGGTAGAGCGCATCCTTCCCATATGCTTCATCCCGTCTGCAAAAATTGGGAGCGAGCAAAGAACAGAAGGAGGATGATGAGGGAGCTCAGAGGTAGGAAGAGGACATGAGAACATTAAAAACAGTGCTGAAGCAAAGGCATATATATCAGTTTGACCTCATTCTTCTTACAAGGGTAGATGACAGATGTTGGCAATTTCTCTTCTATTAGAAGGAGAGACATTTACTCTTCTTTCCAGAATTGTTCTGGTTGGTTGAAAAAGGGTCTTCTGCTATGTATGATGCTCGGAGAGTCACGGACGCCAAAAACTTTTCCAGGTACCCTTTTCTGGGTGATACTTTGGTTGCTCCTTAGATGTCTGCCTGTTGCAAAACACCTGGATTGTGGTCACCCAGAGATGAATCTCACTCTCAGCTTGGACAGCCAATATAGGCACTGATACCTTTCAGAATAGGGAGGGCCCAAAACTCAGAAAAAAGAAGTCTGACTACTTCTTGTCCGTGCGCTAAGCCTACCTGTGCAAGAGAAAAATACACCTGCTGTTCTGTGTGGTGTGCAAGTCTGCACTTAACTGCAGTAAACACAGGCTAACCTGCTGTCACCTAGAGAATGAATTAACAACCTCCTAATAAATTCTGTTCCCACTAGGTTCACTTCTGCCTCCCATTGCTGTTTCCCTTCTCCTCTTGCTCCTGGCCAGCCTGAACCCTCCCTTACCTTTTCTCTGTTTCAACCAACCTTTTACCCAGCTGAAGAACAGGAAGTCCCAACCTTCCACCTCCTGCTTTCACTTCACAACTCCCCTTGTTTCTGCCGAGACCACTCCTCCTCTTCTGCTGTGGGGTCCCAGTCTTGCTCCCTGCCAATGTTTCTGCCATGGGAGGCTGTGCTCCTGCTTCTCCAGGCCAAGGGTCCCACTAATCGGTGCCAGAGGTAGGTGGTGTGAGCAGGACCTGCTGCTGGCTAATTGTCCCAGTCAAGAGGCTGGGACAAGGCAGTGCTACCTCACTGACAGCATAGAGTAAGACTCCTAGGAAATTGCAGATCCAATATGCCAAGAAAGCAAAATGGTCTCACTAAGTTCACAGAAAGTTTTACCAGAGAAGCTGGCTTCTTTTCTGCTCATGTTTTCACAATGTAACATGAATAGGCAGTGACAATTCTTCCAAGTCACCTTTTTATGATTCTCTGAAAACACAGAGGGTGGATCCTTGGCTCTATAGAAGGCACACCTGGCATAGGGGTGGCACCTAGAGTCACTTTAAATAGTAGCCTGTGACTTCTCAGGTATACTCTAGAGTCCCCTAGTTTCCTCTGCATTCAGAGAGCTAACCTCATATAATCCCCTGCATGTAGTAAGAATCATATAAACTGTGAAGATGGATTTGTTACACTCAAATAAATAAATACCTAGGAAATGAACGTGTGGAAAAATTTGGAAAAATTTAGAAAAATGAGCGAAGAATCAAAATTAGTGAGGAATGAAAACTGGCAAATATGCCTAGTTAAGGGGGAAACAGCCAAGAAATCCTGTATTAGTGAAGCTTGTTAAATTAGCAACCTGTTGTGTCTGATACTGTGTAAGTCTATTAGCAGGCTTCCCACTTCACTGTGCTGCACTGGGTTTGTTAAACAGAGAATCACAGAATTGTTGAGGCTGGAAAAGACCTCTGAGATCATCAAGTCCAGCCCAAGACCCAACACCATCACAACAACTAGACCATGGCACTAAGTGCCACATCCAGCCTCTCCTTAAACTCCCTATCACCATCTCCATGAGGAAGTGCTTCCTGAGATCCAACCCAAACCTCCTCTGACACAGTTCCAGGCTGTGCCCTCTCATCCCACCACTAGTTGCCTGGAAGAAGAGCCTGACCCTCACCTGACTACAACCTCCTCTCAGGCAGCTGCAGAGAGTGACAAGGTCCCCCTGAGTCTCCTCCTCTCCAGGCTGACCCCCCCCAGCTCCCTCAGCCTCTCCTACCACCCCCCCCCCCAGCCTCTCCCCATAAGACCCTCCCTCCAGTCCCCTCAACCAGCCCCGCCGCCTTCCTTTGGACCCTCCAGCACCTCAATATCCCTCTTGAAGTGAGAGGCCCAGAATGGCACATAGTACTTGAGATGAGGCCTCACCAGTGCTGAGTACAGGGGGAGAACCACATCCCTGCTCCTGCTGCTCACCTCACTCCCGACACAAGCCAGGATGCCACTGGCCCTCTGGTACACTGCTGGCCCACGTCCAACTGGCTGTCCACCAGTAGCCGCAGATCCCTCTTCGCTGGGCCACTCCTCAACCACTTTTCCCCAGTCAGTAGCGCTGCAGGGGGCTATCACGGCCAAAGTGTAGGACCCTGCACTTGGTCTTGTTGAACTTCATCCTGTTGGCCTCGGCTAATCGATCCAGCCTGTCCAGGTCCCTCTGCAGTGCCTTCCTATATGCTTCCTGCATGCTTCAGCACTGTAATTACGTTTTCAAGAAATTTTAATGTGTGAATTTCTCATTATTTTACCATGGCCAGGGTTAATTCTCTGAAAAGAGAGAGTAATCATATGTAAGGTGTATTGAGTATTTAGAAAGCATCTTTAGCCGCAGACATCATGTAATGTTATCAGTAAAATGTCAGTGGTTTTTTATGCTTACGGTAGGAAATAATTGTGAGATCTTAGATGCCTCAGTAAGGTTATGCTTGCCAAATGCAGGCCTTTTAGGAGACCTTTTGCCTTCAAACCCTCTTCTTCTTGGGCCGAGTAAACAACTGATCTGTCTTATTTCTACACATAGCTCACATTTGTGGTAAACTATTCTTTGGTTATATTCTCATGTGCCTGAAGACTTTTACCTAGAACCTGAAAATTTTGTCTTTTATTTCAGGAAGTTGTCTAGGTAGGGTTACAGCAAATGGGCCATGGCAATCCTTAATGCTAATCTTTCACACGCTTCAGAACATTAGGTTAAAGGGAGGACAAATACCATACTTGCTCGTGTATTGTTTTACTTCCCAAAATATTATCCCTAAAAGTGAGGATATGGCCATTATGTGCATCTTTTCTACAACTGCGGGGAGCTTTGCTCATGCTCAGGCAGTACAAGTGTGTGTTATGCCATCAGGTCTGCATGTGAGTCTTGTCCTTGATGACAGGACTTGGAGGTGAAGTTTCCTCTTCTAGTGTTTCTCAGACTTCCCAAGTATTTTGGGCCATCTCTTCAAGAGTGTACCATGGTTTAGGATGCCTCATTGCTGAACAAGTTGAGGTATCTAGGTTTTTAGTTTTAGACAAAGGTCATTCTCAGAGTGCCGTATGCAATTGGTGGCTGCCCCGCAGAGAGTCAGGCTCAAGTGAACCCTTCTTGAAGGCATGCAGAATGGGTGCTGCTTTTGAAAATGCTAGCTTCCATCTCATTTTTCTTCCTGGAAATTACTGCAAATATTAATACCCCTCATCAGGAGATAATGTGGATGATAGTCTTACTAGTCTCTTTGGACTGTTTCTACTTGATATGCAAGGTGACTGAAAGTGTTGAAATTCAGCAAATTTAAATTAAGCAGAAACTTCACTTCCTTATTTGGCAGCATAGCTTATCTATTAAATTCAAAGGGGATCTTTCCACTCCTTGAGTGTGCACCTGAGTTATTAAGCAAGGACATGCTGAGAAGCAGGGAACAGGAAACACAAATAGATGAACTTGGATCTTAGGAAGAAATTCTTTGAATCTTAGGAGAAATTCTTTGAATCTTAGGAAGAAATTCTTCAGTTGGATGTTAGGAAAAAATTCTTCAGTTGGATCTTAGGAGGAAATTCTTCAGTACAAAGGGTGGCAAGACTGGAATAAATTGCCCAGAGAAGTTGTGGCTGCCCCCTCCCTGGAGATGTCCAAGGCCAGGTTTGATAAGGCCTTCGGTAACCCGGTCTATTTGAGAGGCGTCCCTGCCCATGACAGGGAGGTTGGATTAGATGATCTCTAAAGTACCTTCCAACCTAGGCCATTCTATGATTCTGTGATTCGATGTTCTGATAACATGGGGAGGCATTGATTCATCTTCATTTGTAAAATTGACTGTTTAACAAGGCTTTTATAACAGTGACTTCTGGGAGTGAGTCCATCTGGGATGAATAACTTTTATATAACATTTGGGGGTCTAAATTAAGAGCTGGATTCTGCCTTTGGCTGCCCCCCTATGTAAGAAAGCAGAGAATCACAGATGGTAGAAAAGCTCAGTGTAAAGTAGTGACCTTATATGCAGTATGACTGCCCAGCCAACAAATCTGCTCTCTGCCCTAGAAGATATTGCTCATGTAGCAGACTGCACACTGAAGTAGCTCTTAGTAGCTGGAAAATAGCTAATGGGCTATTTCTTGTGTTAGCATATGCATGCTTTGTCCTCAGCGGCAAAAGGAGCTGCTCATACAGTCTGCAAGGTGCTGGGAAGAGGAACAAGGAGCATCCCATGGCACCAGGCTGCCTGGTATAAACTGGCCTTCAGTGGTTGTGCTCTTTATAAACTGGGGTCCCGAGTGTCTCTGTTCTTTGCTGACTTGGGCAGGATGGAAGGGCAGTGGCATCCTTAATGCTTCAATGACAACAATCAATTGTTTTAAATACTCCTGTGAAGGTCTGGGCTCATTTTCTTTATTTTTTCCTGGTTGGGTTTAATTTTGAAGACTGGGGAGCAAGAGTACCTCCTGCTGGAAAAAGGCCTTCCACTCCAAACAGTGCAGGCAACTGAGTGTCTTTGCATGGTACGTCTTCACCAAACGGAGAGTAAAAGCAAAGGGAAAGAAAATATGACCTTTCAACCTTGAGCTCTGCATACCACATGGCTGGTGGGAGGCATTAGCAAGGCTCCACTGTACATTGTTGTGGGTGTCTTTATGAACATTAGTGACAGAGAGCCAGCGGGCTAGCAGTAAATACAGACGAGCACCAAAATCCGCATTAACACTTCTCCGCTCCACTGACAACAGCAAAGATATTGGAAGTGCTACTCTTTTTCAAAAGTTATGTGTTGAATTTGGTCTGCAAAGCAGAGGTATTTAGGGCCATGGTGACATAATACATCTCGCCGAGTAAGCAGTATTTGCAGAGGACTGTGTACAAGCCAGCTATATGTGTGCTCTAGCCCTGCTCAAAATAAACCTACACATACTATCACTTTCTTATTCTGGGAACCTGCTAAAGGGAACGAGGGCTGCAGTAGCTCCATATCAGTATATACTGCACATACGCTGATTACTCCCACTCTTGTCATGGCCATTTCTACTCAACAGCTGCCAGTGTTGTGGAGAGGCATAACTCCTGATATTTTGGAGAACACAGGAACAGGATAGTCAATGTTTGCTTTGCACCCCCACTGTTGTCAACGTAGGTGACAGGTTTCCAGCTCTGCATGTGCATGTAGAAGCAATACATGTGAACACAGGCAATTGGCTTAAAATTCCTTGCTGATGTGGAAGAGAAGGGTGTATTTGTTGACTGAGGGGTACCTGAACTTTGATCCAAGCTTCACTAAAGCTGATGGTGTTACAGCTGTAGTGTTACAACCCTAGAGATGGCAAAGCAGCAGTGGAAAATATGCATGATGCGCTCACTCAGCAAAGGCTACAAACCCTAATACCCACCTCCCCCCTCCCAGTTCCCCCATTCTTTTCCATACAAGTGTGCTGGACGAGCTGGTAGGAATGAAAAAATAAATGCTTGGGGATAATGATGCTGAGTCATTAACCATGTGATGGAAACAATTCATCCAGTTATCACCAGCCAGCTCCACCTCCAGCCTCCCAGTAGCTGGGGGCTGCTAAAGTGCTGTCCCTCCTCCTCCTCCGAGCATTTTGTGTTACAGTCCTTCTGTCCACTCGCAGGAGCGGGCACTCTGGTATATGACTCATACCCTGGCACTGCATTAGCTACAATAACACTTTCTTCTCAGACCCTTCCATATCTAAAGCATTTGGGAAAGTCTGAAATAAGTAGAGCAGGGAGGGGGGAAAGATTAGCTCCCAATTTCTTCCCTTTTATATATTTAAATTAGTATCTGAAAACCAACTTTAAAAGGGACCTCATCTTGGCCTCTCCAACTGTAAGTCTCAATTTTCACATCCATTTCTGCATATGCACCATCCTGGATATAGGTGTGTACATGCTGCAGATGCTAGTTTGCATATAGAAAAGCTATTTGTGCAGTTTAGGAGGTGCGGGGAAAGGTTTTCTATATGCAAACCAACATCTAGATTTTGAAAATGTGTCATTAAGTGGTAGTTTATCACAGATTTTTTTGCCTTCCTTCCTTCCAAA
This sequence comes from Apaloderma vittatum, assembly GCF_000703405.1. Classification (NCBI taxonomy): domain Eukaryota; kingdom Metazoa; phylum Chordata; class Aves; order Trogoniformes; family Trogonidae; genus Apaloderma; species Apaloderma vittatum. The sequence continues at coordinate 45,715 of NW_009717911.1, forward strand.
AGATTGTATGCATACGATTGAAATATTGTGCGAGCTGCTAGTTGGAACAGGATTTTCTGATTCTTCAGTAATTTGTATTTACTTCCAGCTAACAATGAAATTTGCTTACAGTGCACAACTTTCAGCCTACTATGGAATAAAATGCATTTTGGAAATCTCTCCAGATTCCTGGCACATTTATTACAACAACTCAAAAATATAGAGCATTTGGGATCTTTAATCTTCACATTCCTGTAATAATAATCTCTGAAGGACAAATCCTTATGAAAACGTTGCGGCTATCTAGTGGTAGTAGACTTCCTTCATATTAAATCTCTCATCCATATTCAGTGAGGAAAAGCCTCTCATTTTCTCACATTATAACATTTGTTTGTTTGCTGAAAAGCACCCATGAAAACTTGGCAGCCTCTTTCTGAAGGTCCACTTTCCCCCTCCATCTCCCTTTCTCCTCGGCACAGGTGGCTTCCTACGCTGGTGCAGTTTGTGGCTGGGCAATGGCCGGATCAGCGTAATGCCCGGGTCAGAGCAATGCCCGCTGGAATGCCGTACCACCTGGGCAAGGGCAGAGAGGTGAAGCCCAGGTGGTAGACAAGCAGGCAGAAAGGCGGAGTTACAATATGGTGTGTGTCCTCTCTACTCTTCCCTATTTGGTTTACTTTTCACAGTCCTGGAAGGAGCAATCTTCCTCTGGCAGGGGTCTTACGGGTCATTGCCGTCCCTCACTTCTAAAGTGCTAAAGTTAATGGCATTTTATTGCTGCTTTTCCAGTTCACCTCTAATAACTTGGCCTCCGTACACTGCAGCTGCAGATAAAATACATACATGAAGGAAAATTCCACTGAACATATTGTTTTTCACTTTCTCCTTGTTTCCAAACACCACTCTCCAAGCATGCAATGCCAAGTTGCCTATTATATATTAGTCCTCCTTCTTCTGTTCCTGTGTCCCATACAGAAACCTGTTTGTCATCTGTGAGGGCAGCTGAAGAGCAAGAAACAAATGGATCATTCTTTCATGTGCATTCCAGATAGTAAAACAGCTGATCTGGTCTGTTGACAAAGACCTAGTATTAGAAAGCATACAGTTTTCCGGAAAGGTGTGCTGTTCAGCAATCATCTATCTAAGAAGTGATCTTTGCATGTGACACAACATGAAAAAGTCTAATTATTAACTGGATCCTTTCAGTGTATGGACATTGTGGACACAGCCTGCCAAATTTAAGAAACCAAAGAGAATCTGTTTAAACTGGAACACCCCACTATGGATAATAAGCCGTGGTCATTGGTGATGTTGTGGAAAAAACAGGGACTGAACCTAGCAAAACCTCAGCAGGTTCAGTTCAAAATGTTGACAGTCATTTGCTGTGTGCTATGTTTATATTTGTATCTACAGACATAGCTAGAACTATTGCTGTCCTTGCCAAACGAAAGGATACAAAAAAGTGATATGTGGGATCATTGTTTATATGATACGGAACAATTTCATTATTATTAGTTATTCATGTTGGTAAAACTACAAAGTGGTAAAAGCAAAAAGCCTTTTTTTTAAGTTAGGAAAAGAAATAAAGTTAAAGCATCCCAGTTTCTTTGGCATTTTCATACTGATAATGGGCTTGTTCAGCTTCAAGACCTAGAAATTCTTAGAGCTCAGGAAGTTAAGGTTAAAAAAAATAATTTTGTCTTACCACCCTGCTAAAGGACACTTGTCATTTTCTGTGTATTTCTAAGTGCAATTTTTACTACATTTTCCAGCGTGACTGTCTAAAATTCTACCACAAATGCTACACAGTGTGGAGCTGCTGCTTCTTACAGGTGACAGAACTTTTTTTCCCCCTTTCTTTGTTTTTGAATTGTGCATTTGTCCCCCAGTCCTGCAACCCCCAGTCACCTGCAATAGTATTTGCACAAGTGTCCTGCTTCCACCTCTGCAGCAGATGTAACACAGTTCCACAGCAGTTTAAGCCACCAAAAAGACAAGATTACAGTGATACTGGTACTGCAGTCACAAAAAAAGTCTCACCTTGCCTCTGATGCTATTTCTTTTCCACTTGCCAATGATAGCATTTATTTGTCAGATTGTTGAGCCAAACAGTTGTGGGGCTTCCTTAATTTTCAGATGTATCAAATCCATGGTTTGGCTCCATGAACATATACACGTGTGTACACACAAGTGCATGCCTTTGGAATTACTGTAGAAGTGGTACGACAGGCTGCAGATGCAGGTAATCAAACTGTAAATAGCTTGGGCTTTGTCTTGTTTCCTCTTTGCAGCGTGCCTGGCACACAAAAAGCACTAGATGAATAATAGCATTGCCATGGAAATGATCATGGCCAGTAAAGATGACTGCTGATATTCTATCTTCTGAAGTTGAAGAAACCACTGGAAGATCATTGTATTGGGTAAGTGAAAACCTAATGTCATTTAATCAAGACTTTTAGCCTCTAGCACACATATTCTGAACAGAGAAATGACAACAGTGTTGGAGGGCGCTTTCTGTCAGCAAAGAAAATCCCTATGTGAATGCTGCCTGGAGCATCACCAGTGTGTGCAGTGGTCTGTGACCACTGTGGAGAGGTTGTTCTCTCCACTGGTATCAATCTGTGTGATCGCAACGTGCCGTGGGGGTGCCGGACAGCACAGCTCCGTTGTGCACGGTCCCCTCTCTGTGCCCAGGTTCAGTTGAAACCGCTGCCTAAATAGGTGAGCAAACAAAGGAAGGCAGGATGCGGTCTTACTGTTCTAATTTTATATCAGGGGATGTTGGCACAGCAATGAGCATGAGTAGTTGGTGGTGCCAGTGGAAACACGCCAATGTTGTCAGCTGCTGCACTGCCAATATCGAAGGGGAAGAGGGTGTAAAGCACTGGGTATAATTATGTGTGTTACTGCCCTATTAACATGAGGTAGGTGTTTGGTAGCTTCTATCTTATAATCTAGGTTTTCCATGAGAACTTGGGAATGTGACATATTAAAAAAGCACCAGTTGAAAGAAGTGATCTTGAGAATTACTGATTGTATCGTATCCTCCGCACAATTTTGTGCAGGGAGGGAACTATGCAGACTCCACTGCTAAAAACCAGGGAAAGGAGTTGCTATTATGCCCTGAGTTATTCTGCTGGGAATAGCACAAGTTGTTCTGCCTCGCAGACTTGTAACATCTTATTACACAATACAGACAATTCCACGTCCCATAAAACAATGATACAGTTCATTGTTTAATGGTGTCCATTTTTTGAATCCAATTTCACCAGTGGAAATTGGAAATGTTGGAATATATTCTTTTATGTATTAGAATTCATAATATCTCTGCAAGGAGCTATTCGAATTCCTGCTTTCCTGCAAATGTCATCTGTTTTACTGTATCTTCCACATATTGTTTTTCCCACACATTTGTTGTAGAAATTGTTCTGTGACTTTACCTAATCCTAACTTCTGTGCATAGATCCTCACATTTTCCTGATACAATACACAGTTCTGAAAGTGAAGTTCTGTTGTGACTCAGTCTATTTCTGGTAGCATTGTCAATACTGTAATTGTCCTGCACACATTGCAGGTCCCAGTGAATGTGACAGCTAGATCACCTTTCACTAAAAGAAAAGTATGACTCTTTCGCAGCATCTTGT
>NW_009717911.1:49368-62351 GCF_000703405.1 Apaloderma vittatum
AGTTTGAAAACCCTTATTTTAATGGGATGCGCTGTTGAGGATCATGCAATAGTTGTGGTATCTCATAAGGACAGTACCATTTTACTCTCACTTGCTGGACATTAATACGTGCGCTCACACGTGTGTGTACACACATGTGCACGTGCGCACACTTGGAAGGGCTGTGTTGCTGCCAGACTCTGTGCTTGCCCTAACTTGCTGTGCTTAGTAACTGAGGTTCAACATACTCTTGCTCCTACCAAGCCTTCTGTGTTGTTAAATTGTGTGTTAAACTGCAGAACAGACCCAGCAGGGCTGTAAGTAGACATCAAATCCCACTAATTTTCCAAGAAGTTAGAAGTTAGAAATTTTGGATGCAGATTGGTATCTCTAAGAAATGATGCTGCAAACTGTTTTCACTCCTGGCTGTACCATTTTTTTTTCTCTTTTTTTTTGCAGTTGTGGTCCTGAGAGAGGTCTCTGAGTTTTTATTCAAAGTATGGAAGAAATAGCTGATCTTCCATTTTTACACATTCAGATACTCTTGCTTGCAGTGCTTTCTTCCAAGGCTGTTGCTGTTTACTATGTGACATTGAGTTAACTCTGCAAATTTACTGAAGGCAATGGGATAGCTAAGATGCCATTAAGAGCATAAAAAGACCAACAAGTGTTATTACTGGAAACGATGCATATGCTATTAAAGTGTCCCTGGGCTGATCCTCAGAGCCCACGCTTTTTTCAGGTCTGGAGGTCAGAGTACATTTTCATTTCTAGGTTGAGTACCAGTACCTTTCCTGCAAAAATCATTGGGAGAAAAATATGTAAGTCCTTACTCCTATATCAGGCCATATTTATGATAGAATCCCATTTATATGTTCAGACTAATTGAAAGTTTCAGGCTCATGAATGCTGAACTGACCTGTAATTGTCACTGAGACAAACTTGTACTGTTCTGTCACTTCATTCACTGAGGAACTTAATTATATTGTGCTGAAGATTTACTACAAGCTTCATTAGCTTTGTGAAAGCCATTAAGTTCTTAATGTAGATTGGTTTGAATATACTGATGATTTAAATACACTAGATCTATACACTGATTTTGTTTTCTGCGAATTAGATACATAAATGAATATATTTATCATGCAGATATGTTGTACTGCTTGCTGTAAATCTTTTCACATAATTCCATATTTTACTTAAACTCTAAAAATATAATAAAAAAGTGAGATAGCAGATTACTTATTTAGTATATGTGTTCATTATATTGTATTCCATGAACAAAACTAATAAACTTGTATCAGTTCCTTGTCTTAAGAGAACTGAAATTATATGTGTGGTTGAATTGGACAGGTAAAAACAAAGTGATATGAACCCAGAAGTATTACCATTGTGTCATATACTCATTGTTTAGATAGAAAGTTTCATTGGGATAATTTAGTAAGAACTATTTTTTTTTAATAAAGAAATGGATCTGGGTGAGCATGCTAGTGGCAGAAAGAAAATAGGCTTAATCTCCTTTTTCATATCAATATTTTTGTATTACGAAGAGGTGCTATACTGTGGCTTTCCCCCAGTGGGTTTTCCCAATATCCACTGAGATGATTTAGCATTTGTAAATTTCTGGTGATCTTTTTTTTCCACCTGCACTTTTTCCTAGCTTATTTACAGTGCTTTCTCTTCCTGATTAATGTGACAGATGAAAACAAACACAAACTTGAACAATTTTGGTTGTGTGAGATCTGGGCGAGTTGTCTTGGCAGAGACGACTCTGCAAGGAGGAGAAAGGAAGAGAGTTGTTTAGAAATTTGTTGGGACTCTTAGTTCTTAAAGGACATGGATCATCCTGATCTATCACCAGACAGCATCCCTGTGTGGTTTGCACATTTTATTAGGCAAGACACTAGGGCCAAGCACCAGTTTTGTACCCAGAAATACCTTCATGTTAGAGATGGTCTTCAGCTAGGTGTTTTCATCAAAGTTACACTTTTTCTTGTTTTTCTTGCTTGAGAAGTGCAGAAAGATCAAATTTAGACAAGGACACAGCTCCACTCTTTGGTCTTGATCATGCTATGTGAGATTATTCTAATGATGCAGAAGTAAGAGAGTCAAAATGTCTGTACATTCATTAGGAGGAAGTGGAATGGTTTCTGAACTGAAGCTTAGAGAAAGCATTTCTCGCAACTTGCAGAACATGGAGTGATTTTTCGTACTTCCTTGTTAAATGAAGAAACAGTGCTTTAAAGAGTGGCAGATGCTGGTGTGCTTGCTAGCCTCTTAAATAATTTCTTCTGTCCCACCATGACTGTGTTGGTCCTGCCTGATTTGGTCCTGCCTGATTTCAGACTAAGCTGTTCAACACTTCCTTAGCCAGCTGCTAAACTTCTATAAACTAACACAAAATTCTGTGACACAATTGACTGCGTTTGTTGAGAAGGGAAGAACCAGGTGGGCTTAGGTACTCTGCTGCTGAATCGAGCCTGGGACTTTTCCACTGGGGTCTAGCTGCCATTTGGAAGGCAGGGGTTCCATATTAGCATATTCATTTGTATCTATTCATTTGCATATATTTGTATATAACATCTTCATTGTTATTGTTAGTCTTATTTTCTATCGCATTAAACTTATTCAAGTATTTTTTCCAACCTTGAAGTCCCTCTGCCTCGTTCCCCTGTCATCCTGCCCTGAGAGGGCGGTTGTGGGATTCCAGAGAGCATCTGACAGTGTTTAGTGGCCAGCCCAGCCCTAAACCTCGACAGATGTAAATTGGCACCCAACATGTGGCATGAACTTTGCAACTTGTCCTGGCAGACAATGCCCCTCTGCAGCACAAAAACAGGAGACAGGAGCACCATGAATGCAGGAAAACATTAAAAAAAAGCCAAAAGCAACCCCCTCATCACACAAATCCCCAAAACTCCCAAGGCTTTTCTTTTATACTGAGCCCCATGGGAAGGAATACTGTGGTTGGTCCATTTGAGGCACCTGACCCATCCTCTCCCCTCTCCTCTCCACAGGCATAGTTTCTCCCTGCCTTCCCATCATGATTACCCTGTGTGCCAGGACCCCACGAGAACTTTTATCCTGGTGCTCTCAAACCAGGACATTGCTCCAACCTCCCAAATCTTTCAGATCTTGGGGAAGTTCAGACAAATATTCTAGCTTTTACTTTCAGTTTGGGAGTCTTGCAGTTGTGGGGGGTTTTGAAGCACTATCAGAAAGACATTTTGCTACTGAATTCCCATCGAGACAGAAATACAAATTACCAGAAATTTCACAATAGTTTTAGAAAAACTGTCAATATCAAATTCTTAAAAAGTACATAATTCCCAGGTGATCTCATTTCCCAGGCAGATGATATCAGTAACATTAAACACCTGTAAGTAACCTGACCTTTGTAAAGGATAGTGCATTTGCACAAATGTTAGTTGTAGAAATTGAGTAACAGCTGCATTAGTCATCTGTAAAAACTGAACTTTAAGTTTCCGGTTCTAACAGTATCTGCATCTACTGCAGGTTGCATGTGTATGAATAACTGTATTATCTGAAAGATTTAAAAATTTCTAATTGAAATTATTTAGCCTGCACTGAATAGCTTGCTTAATATAATACTGCTAGGACTAAATTCTTCTGTAGTATGACTCCAGTGAGCTTTGTTCACTGAAGTTAATACTGGGAAGAATATGGGATCCTGTTTGTTACAGACAATTATAAATTGTCACTCCATAATAAAAAAACCAAGACTAATAACAAGGCCTTTTTTCCCCATGACAATCTTCCTCTGGCTGGCAGCATGAGAGGGAAACAGAGAAAGTGCCTGACGAATACTCTTTATGTCATGCCAAGAGAGAATTCTTTAATCTTGTGGAATGAATGATGTGGGATATATAACACTTCTCAAAGTGGGAGTAAAGCATGTCACAGCTAGCTTACTTGCCAGGCAGGCAGCCTGGGGAGGGTTAGATTTGCCTCCTCACCTGCTAAACGTAATTGGCATAAACTGTCTGTTTCTCCCAAATATTTCTCTCTTCTCAACAGATTCTCACCTACGCTTTCCCCTGCACCTTTGAAACAGCACAGTGTAAGTTAGGGTTTAGCCTTCACTGTTTCTTATTTATTGAGTATTTCTAATATCTCCACAGAGACCTAGAGAGATTATTTCTTTCATGGGGATTTCCCAGACAAAAATACTTGTGCATGTTCTGGATAACACATGTGCACCAAATCTGAGGCTTTTGAAATCCTTAGACTTGCTCTGCAAGGTGCCAATAGTTGGTCTGTGAATACATAGTAAATCCAAAATGTTCATGTTGCATCAGAAATCCTGCACAGGTGGTAATCAACTCTACAATATAAGCACAATTGCTCCGATGCTTCTTGGAAGCATCAGCGCCACCGTGCATGAAGCACAGAGGTGATCTGCAGGTATGCAACATGTGGGTCAACATGTGGGACAGACTTCCATCAGCCATGCTCAAAGTCACAATTCCAGTCAGAATATCTGATAGCTGAAAGTTATAAAGAAATGTACAAAATCTGCATTTTCTGCCTGGACATAATTTTTGAATGGAAGAAAAAAATGTCCAGGATAACCTGGGTACACAGTAACCTGGTACAGAAGCTATTCTCTCTGTAAGAAAGGCAGAAACAAAGGCTGGCTGAACATCCTTTGTTTTAATAAGCTAGGGTATGAGAAGAGAATAATCTGAAGCCCTGACACAGGGCTTCCCCAAGGAAGTTAACAGACAGGTGGGCTCCACTGAAACAAGGGAAAATTGTATCTGTTTGTTTATGTTTTTTCTTTTCTCATATATTTACAAGATTATGAACAGACATATACATATCAGCACTATTAATAGCAAGATAATAGCATGGGGTTTGCATATGTGATTTATAAGGGTGATGGAATCAAACCTCATCACTTCTCTAAATTAATCTGTGTTAGGGATTCCTCTGAGAAAATGTAGGTCTAAACTAGATTAAACAATTGGATCAGTTTAGATTTCCTTGTTCACGTTATTATATTTCCACAACAAAATTTATTATCAGGAAATGCCCTCACAGGGAACATGATGAACGTCTGTAAAGCTAGAGAGGCATTGTGCATGTAGGAGGCATCCTTTTAATTGCTTAGAACTACACTTTCACTTTCATAGCTCTAGGAAGATGCCTTAGCAATATACACAGTCTGCGGTCATTACCAACATAAAATGCAACCTTCACACGACTTCTCTGTAAAAGAAATCTTAACTGTTGAAACCGACACTGTTACTGCATGACAGCAGTGCAAGATGGATGGTACTGGTGTGAACACCAGAAAGACCTGGGATTTACTCCCACTCACGTCATACACATTTTGCGCAGCTCGATGCATGTCATTTCTCCCTCTTTGTACCTTTGCTGCTTCTCATACCATTTTCTTGGCTTGGTTACTCAGAACAGCAGGTGCCCGGGACAAGGACAAGGACTGTAGCCTCCAAAATGTTTGCAAAGCAATGCAACAAAAACAGCCTTTCAGGTTCATGACAAAACCTTTCAGTCCTTTCATAAAGGAGAAATGCTAGTACTTGGTTGTCTCCCAGGTGATGGGATTTCAAGCTCCTTTTGCCAGAAATGCATATGATGTAGCTGGATTTATTTTATTTTTTTATTTTGCATAAGTTATCAATGAAGGCTTCATATTTGTTTTTCACCTGTAACAGGAAACCACTACAGCAGTACATCGGCCAGGCTGGCACAGCCTGTGTCTATTTACAACTGTAGAAAGTAGGAAGAGACCTTAACAAATTATCCAGGAGTCAGAAACCTTTCAAAGTTTGCATATTAGATCTGATTTCTTTATTCCTACTTTGAGGTTACGTGTGCTTGAAAGAACTTCCTGGGAGCTGAGAGACACTTCATCCAGTGATGACACTCTCATGACTCCCTCCTCTAGACGCTACATACGCCTTCCAAATACGTGTCTGTGAGTTATTACGTACACTTGCCTCACAAGCTGTTGCCCTTGGGTCTAGCAGGGTCTAGTAGCCTCCTTCGCAAACACACTCAACAGTATCTAAATGATGCCTTTTTAAAACCATCAGCGCTAAAAACTCAGTGACCTCCATTGGCACCAAGGCTTTCTTAGCCTCATAGCTAGGAAGTTGTTCCTTGCATATAGCAGAGCTGTAACTCTAGATACTACTTAAGCTCCCCTCTAAGCATTAAGAGTTACCTACTGCCTTTCGCTGCGCAGCTACCTTTTACATATTTGAAGACTGTTATCATGTTTCTTCTCAGTAATCTTTTCTCTAGATTAAACAAATCCAGTTCTGATACTTCCCTCCAGAGTCAGTTTTTTAAGACTTTTAGTACTTGCTGATGCTCTTAGGCCTTTCCTTAATTGCCCATTCCCCTCTTGAGTTCAGTGACCAAAGTGAATTAGTCCATTTTTGAGTTTGAGACCTCACCAGTGCTGAGTACATGCCGAGAAATTATTTCACATGTCTCACCTAGCCAATTAAAAAATTTCAGCACAATACTTTGTTTTCCACACCAGTGTGGCGTTGTTAATTCTTAGTCAGTTTGAGCTCTTCCAAAATCCCCAACAATTTTGTGCAGGTCTTTTACATTGCTGGCTCCTTTCTATTTGGGGTTTTTTTCTTGCCTAAGAGTAATAGTTTAGACCTGGTTCTTACTGCACCAAATCCTATTGTTTTCAGACCATTTCTTCAATTGATCAAGATGCTAATCCTGCCAAGGTATTTGCAGAACTTTCTCTACATATTTGGTAGCCATATTCGATATGCCATCTTCCAAAATACAACAAAAATAGTGAGTGGTACAAGTCCTGGAAAGCACATCTGAGGAACTGCTTTCCATAATTCTTCCACTTTGACAATGAACCGATGATAATTCCTCTTCTAGATTTCTTTTTTTCAAGCAGCTATGAGTCCACCTTACAATAGTTTCGTTTTAGCTTGCTTACAAGAAATCACAAAAGAGACTGTGTTGAAAGCCTTGTTCAAGTCAAGATATGTAATATCTATTGTCCGTAAGACCTGCTACTTGTCAGAGAAGGAAATTAGCTTGGTTCGGCATGATTTGTTTCTGGCAAATCTTTCTTGGCCTCTACTTATCATTTCATTATTCCCCATATACAAAAGAAAACTTTGTTCAATTATTTGTTTCAATATATTTCCAGCAATTCAAGTTAGGCTGTTTTTTCTTCCCATGCTCCTCAAGCTGCTTTTCTTGTTTTTAAAAATCAGGTACTGCAATCACTTGTCACTGGTTTTCTGTTCCCCAGGTACTGTAGAAAAGGATCCTTCATGGCTCTAGGAATGTCTCAGCCAGTTTCCCACATGCTCTTGTTGAATTCTGTCGGGTCTGGAAAGTTACTGGCCCACTGAAGTAGTGCATTCTGTTCTTTCTGTTATTTAGCCTTAGACATTAATGGTTAGTCAACTGATCATAGTTAATTCTTTTGCTGAGGAGTGCTGGAGAAAATACATTAATCACTATGGCTTTTTCCGTATCACCTCTTACTAGCTTTCCATCCTTGTTGAAGGGTTGATTATTTTTTGCCATTGTCTTGCTCTATCACATACAAGCGCTTTCTTGTTATACTCTCTTTTATTTGCTGATTATACTGACTTTTTCACTTTATCCTTTCTGATTTTATTCTTACAGGCTCCTTTTATACTTTTCTTCTTGTCCTTAGTTTGCTGTAGTGGATGACCACATTGGAGGGCTAATGAGCCACTTACTGAGATTTAAACAAGTTGTAGCCTGTAAGCTGGGGTACAGAAACTGATGATGTGCCTGCCGTGGCTCTGCAGCTTTCTTTCCAGGGTCTTCCTCTCCCTGCTCATGCATTTATGGATGTTTCCTTGTCAAATTCTATTCCCCATAAACTACCATTTTTTACAATTACTTTCAGACTCTTATCACTGAGCTGCCCATCCCCTAGTTTAAAGTCCTACTTACACAGTTGAGTCCTCCCTTTCCACCTTTTTTTCCCTGGGCCCTGCTGGCACTCAGCAGTCCTGTCAAATTCACCCAAGCCCTCCTGGCGACTCCACCTTCCCAGACACACATTAATTTCCAGTGTGCCAGCCCCAGTGCCCTTGCCTGGAAGAGATGGACCCTGTCAGAGCTCCTGACCCCTCTGCTGTCACTCCCACCACCAGGCAGCTGTGTTTGACTTGCTCACGATTCTACGTGGTAGAACTTTTAACACACATGCAAAGGAGCAGCAGAGAGACTCTGTGAGAGGGCCATGTGAGTCACAGTAGCTTTATTGATTTGGGTTTTTGGTAGGCAGGACACCTCCTGGGGTATCAGGCTGAACAGCAGAAAGATGCCTCTTCCTTCCCTTTCCACAGAAAGAAATCACCAGCCACTAATGTATTTTGTTACCTCTTGGGCGAGATAGTTTTGGCATGGGATTTATTTGGAATTATCTGTAATTTAAGGTTTTGTAGATCATGGTTACTTGGTTTGAGACGCTTAATATTTCAAGTGAGTATTTCAAGAAGTTGATACATTCTTCATTCAGAGCACTTTACATGTCTAGCACCAATTTAATTCATTTTCATCTGGGATCATTCAGCATTTCTGCAAATTAGACCACAAAATGTCAATTCAGATACCCAGAAACTAGAAACATGGAATTCACGGCCACCTGTAAGACGTGTAGTTTAACTGACTTATCCAGCATCATACAAGAACTATGTGGCAAAGGAGGGACTGAATCCATCCCTAAGGCAGAGCTCAGCTCTTTTAACCAAAAACTTATCCTTTTCCATATGATTCTGTACTGTCATTTACTGCACATCTTCCATTTGCTGAAACAAACGTGGAAAAACTCCTGTAGACAGCCGCCTGACACAGCTCCAGAGCAGCTCTGCCCTGAAAAATAAACGTGGCAGAGATCCCATGGAAAGAAAAGTATGCAATTATATACTTTGCATATGCATATGCAAAGGAAAGGAAGGAGAAAATAACACTCCTCATTATGTAGTATTGATTTTGCAACGTAGTCCTCATTTAAAGCAGATTTTATGTCTGCAATTATCTAGCTTTTAAAAAAGCAAACAGTGATAAAAAAATCAAAACTCCTTCCATCATGCGGCGATATATTGTTGTAAATGTCATTAGGGCTGAAGCCTTTAGCTTTACCACAGAGCTCCCTGCCACTCTGAGCTAACAGGGAAACTGATAAGAGCAGTGGGCTGTCATCCATGCATGGACAGGAGGAATATTAGACAAATTTACTTTGTCGGGAGATTCACAGGTATTTGCTGACAGAAGAGGACTGGTGATGGGGGGTGAGTAGGGGTGGGGAATCCAGAGATCTGCAGTTTTATTAGAAGGTCTGAAATACATGATTCTTCCTGTTCTCTTCTAGCACAGTCCGTTCAGCTTCCTACTACCCCAGCTTTCCCTGTCCTAGTCTTCTTCAGGACTTTTTCCATCCATTCTTACTTGTCCCTTTCCCCTTGCTCCATCTTTTACACCCTCTCATTAGATCCTAGTTCCAGTTTGAGAGCACCACATTACAACCTCCTCCATGTTCCTTCCCACTTCTTCCTGCTCTGGTCTCTGGCCCACACTTTACCCTGACCAGTCCCCTTTTCCTTCATTTCTCAGCTCTGTTTCCTTTCAATCCTTCCTTCAGGGGCAACTCTGCCCATGCGTTTGAGAGCCATATTCTCAGCCACATACTTCAAAAGCTCTATGCACAAGCTGAAAACAGCCCCATCTATTAATACTAACTCTTTCATGTCAGCTCTGCTCACTCATCTGCTCCCATAGGACCAGATGACTTCTGATACTGCGCTGTTCTGACCCAGCTGCACCCATCACCTCTTTGGAGTATGTCTGGACCACAATCACTGCCATGGCTGCAGAGCCATGCATGCAAGTATTCCCATGCAGGCTTTGTATTCCCAAGTTCACCTGCTGTTAACTCACATACATAGTGCTCAGCTATAAACCTGGCTGCTAAGGTGAGTAAATACTAGGGAGAATAGGCATGTATCTTTATCTATATCCCTGTCTATGGTCTACAAACAACAGCACAAGCAAACAAAAACACGCTTGGCAGTGTAATTATTCTTTCCACAGGCAATTTTTGTTTTCTGCTAACACCTCTGAAAATCTGTCCTGAAGTTCAAGACAGCCAACATCTTAGTCCTAAACCTGTGATAAATTTTGATTTCAGTTTGATATTGTGCAATGTATCACAGCTTGAAATTAAAGTTTTATTAAGAGAAGAGAATAGGCTTTTCTGTGGCACACAGAGTACTTGTTTCAAAACTAGGTATATTCCCTCATAAGAAAGATATCACCAAAGTGCAATATAGTTGTGCTTAGAGAGGCTACTAAGGGTAATTTTGAGGTTTTAGAAGTGCCGTACTTTTTGTTTAATTTTCCTCCTTAATCCTGCCATGCTGGACTAGTTTCTTTGTCAGGAGTATATGAGATATTGCATGGCATTTTTTAATTCCCTAAAACACTTCCAACAGCTTTTTCACAGAATAGGTTTTGTATTTACATATGTATATAGAATGCATGAGGACATATTTTTATCTTGTGTTTTATTAGAGAGAGTGTCGTTATTCATTAGAGCACTCTGTAGTGCTCTCTTCCATAGGGATGGATGTGAAAGACACTAAGATGCAGATAGAACAGTTTGCCTTTGTAGCACACCCAGCCTCCAGCATGAAAAAGTCATGAATCGAGTCTCTCAAAAGTCAAAAGTTGACACTTGTTACCAAAAAAAAACCAATTTAAAAAAAAAAGTATCTCTGTTAGGGAAGTTTCTATTTCCTTATTGAGTATGTAGGGTGAGGCCACTACATGTTTTTCAGACCGCCCTCTATAACTGTGTGCTTTTAAATATTAATTAAGAGTTTCCTACAGTCTTTGGATACTTGTGGTTATTTCTTTGAGGAAAAAACAAACTTGTGAGATTTGAGGTAGCTCATACCTGATGGACACACTCCATCAGTAGCGAGGCAGTGAGAAAGTGCTAGAAATTCCTACAAGGATACAGGACATCACAGATACATGCGGTAGTCAGCCTGCAGAGGCATGATGCATGAGACCAGGCACCCACATGTGTGTGGCATTCAGACACAGATAGATATGGTCGCTATTTCCGTGTTGCCAATATGCACGACGGACCCTCAGGCATGTGGATCTCATTCAGGGAATATATATATAGGACCGCCAGTTTGGGAGTGTGTTTACTAGATCTCATGCACAAGGGTTTCTGCATGCCTGAGCACATCCTGGGCACAGATATAAAGGGACTCAGGCCCAGTCTTGTTTGTGAGGTCTTGAGACGCAGTGTTGAAGTTATCGGTGGGTGTGGGATTCCCAAAAAAGGAGGGGAGGGTTTGTTGGCCACGTGCAGATGTGTATTTGCAGGGCTTGTATGGGGAATGTAGTTAGAAGTGAGTATGAATGGTGAATATATATGTATATCCAACTGAGAATCAAATATTGGCATTTGAAAGCGGCACTAGATATTTCAGTATATAGACTTGGGGATTCGCATAAAGTTCTGTGTGTGAGAGGGAAAGACTTCAGGAACAGGGACTGAATGCGTTTCCTTTTTTTTTGGCAGAGGAGTGTTTTAAGCAGGTACAGCGTTACTGGAGTGGCAGGGCGTAGGGTTTTCACATTGTGGGAAGAGAACAGTGTGGCTCACATTCAATTGTGCCATCGCTGGTAGGGTGCACTGAGAGGGTGGGAACAGCTGTCCAGTTGTGTGTGCATGGCAGGGATACCTGGACATTCTCGCCTCCATTGGGGATCATCACTTAAAAACTACCTTGCAGATCCTCCAGGACTAACTGGGCACCTGTTCAGAACAAGGAAGAAGCTCAGGCCAGATTATAAAAACAAGCAAAGTAAGCCAGGGAGGGCTTGTATTTGGTAAGTACCAACAGGCAGTAAATTACACCTGTCAGCTGACTGGCAATTACTGGGGGGGATGGGAGTTTGGGAATATGCGTAAACACTTCTGCATAAGTAATCCATCCTGAACAGCTGATACCTGGTAGCGGTACACAAAACAGCTCCTAGCACCCACGAGGGCTTTGTTGTGCCTGTAGGGCACAGTACCTGCAGGGAACTACCTAGAACTCACATCTACCTAAGATGAGGAAGGCCCACAGCACTACTGGTGCTGGCTGTGTTGCAAGGCAGATGGAAAGCACTGTGGAAAGTTTTCAGTTAGCCATACCAGCACCTGGGGTTTGTTTCACCAGCTTTGGTATCAAACAGAGCAAAAGTAAGCGACCCTGCTTGTTGGTGTGGGAGGGCATGGTTAGGGCTACCAGGTAAGATGCTGAGGCCTCTAGTGATGGGGTGAGACTGGTATTTCATAAAGAAATATCTCACTGAAGCTTTTTAATCTTGATATCTGCCTTCTTCCCTGCTTCCCCTTGAGCCATGGCATGGTGGCTCTGCTCTCTCATCCCCTGCCTCTCTCTTTTCTGAGAGCAGACACGGCCAAGTGATGAGGGCTTCAAAACTTTGCGCAGAAACCTTGTGCAAGCTCACTTTCCTTAAACCCAGCCTGTGTGTTGGCTGCTCTGGGGTATGCATGAGTGAAGGGGCTAACACCAGAGGGATGCATGGAAGAAAGAAATACTGTCAAAACAAGCTCAGTGTGCCACCAGGTTCCCCAAATGCCCCTCTTTGGTGGCTGGAGGTGCTTGTAGGCTTTCGGCACACACTTGGACACCAGTGCCAGATGTGCTGCTGACAGAGGGTAGCTGTGTCATCAACCTCGATGGTTGTGCCCTAGTACACCACCAAGGACACGTGCCAAGAACCTCTGGCTGGGAAATGTTTGCCCAGAAGCTCCCTTGCACGGAGCACGTGGGTATCAAGGGCAGTCGCATTCCAGCCACCCAGTTTATCCTGAACGTGCTGCCTCTCAAGTCCTGACACCCAGCCTGCCGCGGGTGGGTCACATCCACCTGACTTTCCATTCACCGGCACTCTGA
>NW_009717912.1:0-255 GCF_000703405.1 Apaloderma vittatum
AATCCGGCTGAGCCAACCCAATACAAAGTGAAAAAATTAGAGCACATATTTGTCTGTAGAAAAACAGAATGGGGGAAAGGAAGGCTAGTGCTAATTGTGTCCTCTTTTCCATTTATTCTTCTTCCTATTCATGTGCTAGAAACAGCCTTATGAATATCAGCAAAGGGGACAGAAAGTGTGATTGTAAGTGGTAAGTTTTGTAAATTTTAAGTATTTTTTTAAAAAAACCCAGGAAATTAACATCTACTGGTACTC
>NW_009717912.1:297-24494 GCF_000703405.1 Apaloderma vittatum
CTGTGGTTTTTTGGCTTTACTTGTCTTCAACGAAGTTCCTCCATGGACATCTGAGAGCAGTTTTTACTTTGGAGGAGAGAGGGACACAGTTATTTCTAAAGCTCCAAGAGTGCGTATAGATAAATCTATTACACTTCATCAGAGTCATCCTGGCTGTCACACAGGGCTGATGCTGATTTCGGAAGGTGCAGGCAGTGGTGGAGCACTGGGCTGGGAATCCCGACAGGCAGAGGCTCCTCTGGGTCTGCTGCTGGAAGTGCTGCACCAGCAAACCAGTGCGGGACCCAGGATGGTTTTGTAAACTGTGCTCTGAAGGAAGCCTAGTGCAGATACATAGGTCTGAATTCCCATTTTGACTTGAAAGAGCATTATTGTCTGGAGCAGAGACAGAGTTGCAATTCTGTTACTTTAAAAGTTGAATGCCATGTGACTTGGTAGAGGTTTAATCATATTAATTGAAAAGGCTGCTGCCTCTAAAACTTCTTCTGAGCACTTACCTGTGTTAATAAATTGTGGGAGGAGTAATCCTAGTTTGTTCCTCCATATAACTCTGTTCATCAAATTGAGGCATATTTGTGTTCCAGTTTATGAATTTTTACTTCAATTTCAAAAGGCTTTTTACTTTATTTTCTTGCAAAAAGTGGGCTTGCCAGCAGTTTGCTGAAGTAGGTGCCAAACCAAACCACAACATAGTAATATTACAAAACTCAGAATGAGATCATCTGAACATACGAAAACTGCGACTTCTGACATATTTTGAGTCTCCGTATTTCTTGCTACTTTTCCATTGTTTGGGTCATGTGTGGGGTATGATCAGGAATTCTTTTACTGTATGAGGTTTTTATTTCCTATTTGTTTCATTTTGGGAGGTTGCTTCTATTTTGTTTTATTTATGGAGTCTGGCATTACTGGTGTGCTTTTGTGAAATAATTAATTTTCAGCAAATGAGAGAAGTTCATGTTATATCCAGTGTAATGAGCTCTGCTTTTGGCGAAGGGACCAATTCAGGATGAATGAGAACTTTCCTCACAGAGACAGGAGAAAACAGATGCTCCATATAATCCCCCCTAGAATAAAGAGGTGTTTTCTAGCTGTCAAATCTTTTATGGGGGGAAAAAAGCAAAGGAGGCTGTAAGTACTAAATGTTATACATTCTTTCCATTTGTAATGTTGACACAAATATTTGTTAAAAAAGAAAAAACCCCTCAACTTCCTGAAGCAGCTCTTTTGTAATGCTGTCACAGTGCCATTTTAATGGCAGCCCACAACACAAGTTGCTGTAAGCACCAAGTGATCTGTAAGCGCATGTGGTAAAAAGAGGCAGAATTGGACCGAAGCTGGGTGAGGTGTGTGCCGCTCGGATCACTTCTGTATGGGGCGATATCCCTGCCAGCTACAGGGATTTCTGAGCCCTGCCCATTTTCTACTTTTGCTTTAGTCTTAAGGATGGAAAGAGAGGAGGGGTTTAGGATTTGAAAAAGGAAACTTTGAAATTTGGAAAAAAGATTGATTTGAAGCTAAGTCAACCTTTTCCTAAAAAACGGTGTTGGCAACTGCTTCTGCTGAATTATTAGACTTTCAGCTTCTTGTCAACCTCAGAGCAGACTCCTTTCCTTTGCCCACCAGCCCTGTCTCTCTTGCTGATTTCTTGGTTTCTCCCTTAGTGACCGTTTTACTTCTCAGCTTCATGTTGGCCTTTCCAGTTGTCTGTTACTTACTGCATTTTTCTTCACTGTGGTTCCCACCAGTGACTTTGGGCTGCTATTTTTCTATCCAACCAGCGTTGACGTTATCCATCCCTCTCATCATTTTAGCACCCCAGGGTGGCTGAGGTGGTCAGGGACCCGTGAAGGCCATCTGGTCCAACACCCTGCTCAAGCAGGGCCACCCAGAGCCGGCTGCCCAGGACCAAGTTCAGACAGTTTTTGAGTATCTTCAAGGATGGAGACTCCACAATCTCCATGGGCATCCTGTGCCAGTGCTTGGTCATGTCAAAGTAAAAAAGTGTTTCCTGATTTTTAAAGGGAACCTCCCATGTTTTGGTTTGTACCTGTTGCCTCTGGTCCTGTCAAGACCTTCCAGCCATCAACACCTTCCACTTTTCTAGCTATAAGTAAAATACAGTTTATTGTAGACTATTATGTTTTAGCGTGGGTCCCCTTGTATTGCTCTCTTGTAAGAAGGGCTCTGCTCTGATGAGTGAGTCTCTCTGATGACAAAAAAAACCAGCCTAGCAAACCAAAACACGAAAGTCTGGAAGGCATGTGCCTGTGTGCACACTCATAAATACAGCTACAAAGTTTATTAATCCAAAGAAATAAATCATGTAACAAATACCTCCTGGTAATTTTTCTGTAGTTTTGGTGGCTCTTTGAAGACTTACCTTCTGCTTCTTTTCCCCATCTTCTATTAGTTTCAGCAAGTTTCTGTACTTGGTTCTTTGGTTCTGCATTTAAATTGACTAATACTGAATTCCGTGTGTTAGTTCTTTGATTATTCTCTCTTTTTTTCTTTTTTTTTGAGAACACTTGTGAAATATTCAGCTCATCCTAGAGTCTGTAATTCTTCCTGTCTTTGTGTCACATAAGAATGTTGAGATTCAGACTGTGATCTGGGAGAAGTGCAATGAAATAACTTCAATTTAATTGCTGAGTCTCTTGGGAAACTCACAGTAAATCCATCGTGTGTTCTGTTTACTATCTGTACCATGTCAACCAATTCTTAAAATAAATTAGTGCTTAATAACAGATCCTTACCTCCCCGTGGTGTCTGGAGGCTTCAAAATTGAGAATACATAAAAGAATCTGTATGATTTTATCAACCCATAGCCCCTTGCCTGTGTTATTGTTGTTAGTAATGTTTTCAGGCCAAGCGACGTTGCCTGGCCAGTTGATTTCTTGTTGGACTTGACATTAGCTCCCTGAAGTCTTCCTCTAACCAGCCTCTTTTGTCTTGGGGCAAAGCACAGAAGAACGAGAAACAAAACACTTCTCTGTGGAGGAAAGTTATTTTTGTAGAAGCTGCCAGAGAATTATGGACTAATTCAGAATCTCATCAGCTTTGAAGCAGCTTGAAAAGCACTTTCCTAGAGAAGAAAATTCTTGCAATATCCCTCCTACTAGAGGAAATACAGTCACCCTTTGAACCTTACTGAGTAGAGCCTCCCATTCAGACAAAGTAAACCACACCTGAGAGCAAGCCCAGCCTTGGGTGGGTCAGTGGCAAAAGCTCTCCATCAGCTTGTTAACACCAAAGACACCTTAAAATCCACTTTGTGCTTTTCAGACAAATACTTTTGCCCCATCACTACACCACTTAGAACTTCTAAAATTAAGGAAAGGAAGAATTAACACCACCGAGGGCATTGCCCATTGATTAAATTTGTCCCTAGGTATTTGGGGAAAGCATGTGTTTAAAAATGCACTTAAGTATATTTTAAGGCAATTAATGTTCTTTATACTCATTGTGAAAGGAGTAGTTCATTCTTTCTTATGCAGCTGACTCCTACCTGTCCAGCCACTACAAAAATTAGTGGAACTGACACATCTTGTTGTTATTATTATAAGCATCTTACTATTTTTCATTGTATTTTGGTAATTTGTTTGTGAGGAGGAAACCAAGAGCAACAGGAAGATATTTGACATTTGCTGTCAAATCATTAGAGGCTTACTTGATAGTAATATTTATCATCAGGCACCCTTAAAATGAGCCATTTAGAAAAATCTGTTGTTTTTTTTCCTTCCTTCTGACCAATGTCTTGTGTCAGGTGCTTTGAGAGCACGTGGTGTATTTTGTAGTAGGTGGAATCTGTCATTTCCAAATAAATTCTAATCCTACTGAATTTTTCATTGTAGAGATTATTTCTGAAATGCAGCCTCCTTTTTTTTTTTTCTTATTTTTTAAATACTGCTTTTGCAGTATTTAATATGCTTTGTTAAACATAACCAATAGATTCTGGAAGGAGTTTTCAAGCACCCACAATATTCCACCTTCCCATTGCCCTGAAGTTTAACAGTGCTGCTGCTGCTGTATTGTTAGTGACATGATGAGGGAATCTGCATTGATATTACCAGTCAAGCATATTGAAATAGTAGCATGTATCTTGTGTGCCAGACACTCGTTTTTCTCGCTGGAAACAGTGCTATTTTGTGTATGTTTTAGTTCAGTGAACCTGTCTTAATTTTTGGTGATACTGTGTTGCAGCCAACTCTCCAGGTTGGTAGAAAAAATACTAGAGAAATGGAGACCTCAGTCCGGCCTCATTAAAATCACAGTATAAACCAGATTGGTTTTGGAGTCTCATAAGCATCTGCCCTGTTAACCTTTTTCCAGGTCAGGTACAAAAAGGAGGAAAGCGGTGGGTAAACTAGACTTATTTAGGCTGATAAAAGAGGTAGCCACCTGCAAGGCACTGAAGACTGACCACAGAAAATGAAATAACTCTTGAATTCAGTAGTGGTGCCTGTAAGAGAACGTGCTGGGGAAAATCACCATCCTAATTTTGTAGTAGCCGTTGCTACCTGAGCAAGTGGTACTGTAGTGCTGACAAGAATTTCAGTGGCTTTTGCAAGTCAAAGAACGATACCAAATTCTAGGAATTGCTACCAAAGGAAGAAGGAGAAGAAAGCATCGGTGACTTTTTGTGTGTGTGTGCTTTACAAGCCTGTGGCACGGCTGCACGGTCAATGCCATGTGCAGTTCTGCTTCCCCTTCTCCGAGAGGACAAGCTGTAATTGGGAAAGTACAGGAAAGGCCAACAAGTACGACAAGAAGTAAATAATGTGCAGGGATCAGTTAAGGTGAGAGAGTTCAGCCTGAAATGATATGATGAGAGAGAAATTGAAAAGGGTCCCACAAAATGACACGTGGGATGAGGAGAACGAGCAGGGAATGATGGTTCATTTTTTTTGCAACACGCAAATTAGGGGACATCGGGGCATGTTCAGCGCACGATGAATCCTACTTAAATTGTAGGGTTCATCGCTAGTGGGGATACTTTGGGCTTGAAAAATGTACATGGGTTTCCAAAATTAAAAAGAAAATTCAAAAGTAATGGAAAAGAAATCAGATGAATGGCATCGAACACCACCCCAGCTTGGGAAGTTCCTTGATTATGGATCACTGGGAGCTGGTTATCCTTAGTATGGGTTCTTGTGTTTGGAATGACTGAAATTATGGTTTAAATGGTACTACATTGACAACTTTATTTTGTAAGCAGTACAAAATTTGCACAAAGTTGTTTTCTGTATAAAATGTATTGAATAAATAGCTCTATTTGAATGAAAAGTATCAAAGTACATGGTGCAGTGTACAAAAAAGAATGACCGCAGGCTTTCTTCTCAGCTCCGTATAGCAACTGTCACAGTAAGTAAATCACTGCAGTGTCCTTCAGATAGGAAAAAAACAGATAAGAAGTGGTTTTAAAAGAAAATACAACACATGCAACACTTAACAAAAGCCACAAGAAAACACTTGTGATGCAGTTGTATGTTTTGTTGCTTATTGTTGGGAATGAAATTTTACAGCATGGACTTAAGATGAAGAAAGTGGAGAAATGGTTCTCGCGTGTGGTTGTTACCATCACGCTCAAACTCCAGTGTGCTTTTCCGCCTTCCTCTGCCGTGACTGTGTTCTAACAGGTGAAAATATGGGGCCCCAGTGATGGGGGCAGCCATCACCCTCTGTGCGCCTGGAATATCCCTTGGCCAGGCTTGCTGCTCTCCAAGAGGCTGTGGGTGACCCGCATGGGGCCGGTGTAGCTGCCGTGTGTCCCTGTGTTGCCCCATGTTCAGCTGCAAGAACCCAAGTCATCCACAGGTAGGGCACGTGGAAGGTTTCTGCGATTGCCCCATGTGCCAGCCTTCATTCCTCAGGCGCTAGCAGAACTGATCTGTGTCTGGAACACAGAATTAGGAACTCTGCAGTGGAAGCTTGTTCTGTTCCTAAACTGGGACCCTGAGTGAAACTTGATAGTGGTGGTATTAGATAGGCATTTTAAATACATAATTTACATTCCCTTCTTAAGATTTCTTTTCGTATTTTTTCATTCATATTTCATTAATTTGGTATTATTTTCGTATAAAGAAACCACGACCTGGATTTTTTATCTGTCTAAAGTAATAGAACTAGAGCGTTTTGGTGCTGCTTGTACTTCTGCAGACTCTTCCAAGGCTGTGTGAAGCACCTTGTCCTGTTAACAGTTTTCTGATGCAGCACTATCCCTTCTTTGTGCAAAAATAACAATTTGACGTGCTGGTTAAAAGTTCATTATTCCCTCTTGCAGAACAAGCAACAGTTGAGACCCCTGGAACATCCCTGCTGTGTTTGATGATACTGGTGTTTCCCAGCCTGCAATACTTTCTGTTCTTACTGAAAATTTTGGAAGCTCATGATGTTTGCTTCACTGTCTGCCAGATTAGCAATAGGTCTAACAGTAGAGTCCCAACTAGTAAACTGGTTAAACAGTCAACTTGTTGCATCTAACCAGCAGTAGGATATTTATTTTATTTTTATGATAGCTGTTTTGATTTTTTTTTTTCCTCAGTGTCGCTGTGTACTGAATATTATCTCCTAAGATTTTAAAGGAGAATTTTTTTGGTGACCAAACTCTTTCAGGTGTTGACTTGGAAAGTAGTTTCTAACTTCTTGTAAAAAAAAATTGTTTTGAATGTACTGGTGTCTTTTCTCTCCCGGATTGCCATAGCAGAGCACACATGTGCATCTCCTTACTTGCTGCAGGTTTATCCGAGCGGCTTGTGAGAGTAGTGTCTTGTGATTACTAGAAAACAAAAAAGCATTGTTTGTAACAAAAAACACTATAGATCTTTAGTTGGTGTTTCTTCATCATTCTTGTTTCATCACATCCCTGAAGAAATCTGTGACCACATAATAAAATTTCAGCCGTCACCTGTCTCCTCCTTCCCAGGAGCATGTGTTGGTCTGCAAGGGCACCACTGCCACCCTGGGCTTCCACCTGGGGAGGCTGCGGGACCCGCGCAGGTCTCTTTACACGGGGAGAGGTTTTTAAGGCATCTGAATATAGAACAGGAAAAGAGGAAACTGCCAACACAGTTATTATTCTGAACTTTATAAATCTCTGTGCAACATGTGTAAGTAAGGAGGCCAGCTACTATTAGGAAGGTTGGTGATCCATATAATCGACTGAGAATGGTGTGTGCTGTTTGTTATTTTCTTCTGAGATTTCACTGTGGTCTGTTCTAGAAAGATGAATTAAAATAATTAAGAGAAGAAATGTTTTTGAATGCTTAAAATACAAAAGTGCTCTAGAGAATTTTTTTTCTCATTTGAAAAATTTCAGATTATTTCTTTAATAGTATAAAATCTGAGGATTGTCTTTTCAACCCAGAGCCCAACATATACCTCTTATTTAGACAGATGTGATGAAAGCATTAATGAAAAGAGAAATTGAATTTGTATATTGTAAATCTTACCAACTCCAGTGACTTCCCTGCGTACCTCTCTCCTGTCTATGCTAGGAAAATTTATTTTTTTGGCTACTGTTTTGTATCTGCACCCGTGCAGATGCTCAAAAACGATCTGGACATAGTCCTGGGCAACAGGCTCTGGGTGGCCCAGCTTGAGCAGGGCATTGGAACAGGTTGCCCAGGGCAGTGGTGGAGTCCCCATCTCTGGAGGTATTTAAGGGTCTGGTAGATACAGTCCCTAGGGACTTGTCAGCATTAGATTAATGTTTGGGCTTGGTGATCTTTTTCAGTCTGGATGATTCTGTCATTCTACAATTTATCTTCAAATAATAATAATAAAAACATAATACTGTGTTTCCTAGTGTTTTAGTAAAGGATAGTGACATTAAAAAAGAACTCGGAGACATTTGGGAATTGCGAAATTAGGTTTTTTAATTCTCAGTTCCCCCACCAATTCATCATACATGGGTAAGATCTTCATTGTGACAGAAACAGTCATGAAAATAAGATGCAAAATAAAGCCTTATATATGAATCTGCAAATAAACTTCACGTTTATTAATCATTCATGGTTCCTTCATTCCCAGAAGCTTCAAAGTAGGATGCCGTAACTGACTCTGGCAAACTTGCATCAAGTGCAGTGAGAAGCAGTGAGTGCGTTGTGCCAGATGCTTCCGAGAAGATCCCCGCGGCAGTGAGGAGGGGATCTGCTGTCCCCTTGCCACCCCAGGCCGGGCTCCCACCCCCTAGCAACACGTTACTTCTGTTCTTCCTTAATCTTCTGTTGGAAAACTTTCACAAAGTTGAAGCGCAGCCCGCACAGCTAACATAAGCGTAATTTTCATTCTCTCTGGTGAGCACCGTGCTTTCAGTCGTCCAACGGCATATTGAGCCACAGTTTGGGTTACTGCAGAGACAGCAGTTGAGATGTTGTTTGTCTCATTTAACATAATTTGGGTCCCTTCTTTTCTAGTGAAGCAAGCAGCAGGGGGAAAAGCACCGTAAGGACGTAAGCTCGTATAGTCGGGGCGTGCAGGGAAACAATCTGTGTCTTCTCATGCAGGCTGGTGTTCTTGAGAATGAGTTAGTGCCCATGAACTCTGCCTTCCCAGTGTAAGGGGCAACCGTTAACGTACAGTGAGGTCAAAACTGGCAAAGAGTGAATGGCTTCTGCTTACTTGGAAGTTTCTGCAGGCCCACGATAACGCAGAGTTCCTTTTGCAAGGTTTAACTGGGTTAAATAAAGATGCCAAGGTGGATCAGAGCAAGACCACAACTTCTGGTGAGTTAGTGTTGAGCACTTCGTGCGTAGTTGTCCTGGGCTGTGTTGTGGGTTTGGTTTTGAGTGATCTGTGTCTCAGAGGTGTTTGGTTTGCATTCTTTAGAAATTTGAGGGTTGCTTGCACAAAATTGTCCTTCAGGTCTGACATATTTTAGAAGCACGGTACAGACCTGTATGAATGGCTCTGCCTGTTTTGGGAACCCTTGTCCAGGAGTGATTGCAGAGGTTGTTCAGATGTGCCAAAACCCAAGAGTGTAGGGGTTTTATTTTAGGGTTTTTTTGGGGGGGAGTTTCTTTGTTTGTTCCCCTCGTCCCCCCCATATGGAGCCATTTACTGTTACAAGGGATGTATTAGCAACAGAATACTCACTTCATGTCAAATGAATTGTTCACCTTTTTTTTTTGAGATAGGTTGGTGTAATAAGTTTAATATGAGTCATTTGCCTTTGAGACAGGTAGGTTTTTTTTGCATGTTTCAGATGTCCAAACCATTTCAGATGTACGTTACTGAGTAGCTTAACTGAAATTGGTGAAGCCAATTTACGCTAGCTCAGTTAAATATCTGGCACACCACGTCGTGATCAGGAATTTCTTATTTTTTCCTTAATTTTATGTTTCTCTTCAGTATGTTTTAGATGCCTTCATTGAGGGTTTTAAATGTTACACGTGGTCTTCTTAAATGAGTTCACTCTAGATTAAAGAATGATTTTACTGCAGCCTCCATATATCAAACAAGAAAAATTTCCTCTTCTCCATGTGCTCTAGTGGGTATAATTTCACTTTTACAGACCAAGCTTTGCAGTTTTATGTTTTGTGATTTTTCTTCTCTTTTATTGTTCTTATAAATAAGATTAAAGCTTGTAGCAGGTTTTTGTGCACGCCCACGCGTGCCGCAGTTTCTTCTCACCACTCGAATCATTTATCCTTTCCAATATTTGATTATGTTTTGACACGTTAATTATTATAGGGTGTGGTTTTTTTAAAGCGAATGTATCTTCTGCTTAACTTTTCTAAGTAGTCTGTTGCTTTAATCTAACTGGACTCCTTTGAAAGCGCCATCTGTATCGGCTTCTCAGCTCAAACCCACGTTCACTGGAAGGGGGACCCAGGTGTGAGCCCTCGGTCTGGCTCCACTCTGGGGACAGATGCAGCAGCCACAGGCCCCCACAGGAGGAGACAGTAGTGTCTGGAGCTGGATGTGCCAAAGAACATCTGCCAGAGTCCTGTGATTATTATGTTGTTCAGGTTTCAAAATCGAAGTATGGAGGACTGTGGAAATAACAGGTTTTATTGCTCTACAACCTTGACCCTTGCTCCTGTGCATTTGGATGTACTTGGAGTGGGGCATTGCCGGCTCTTCTGGGCAAATCCCTGACTCCATAAAGAGGGAGGAGACTAAATCGGGAATTAGCTTACACAGTGACAGCTTGATGTTTCAGGTTTCTGAGCAGAAACAAACTTTCCAAGCAAACGGTAGCATTGTCAGCTCTGGATGTGTTTATTTCTGTCTAATAATGAATCTGAATTGAAAGGATGCTGCAAAAATTGCCAATAGTCCTTCAGTTCGGAATGAAGTTTAAGGTGGCATAAACTATGTCCTCCTTTCCCCTCCTCAACCCTGTGCTAGCATAGAGGTAATGTTATCAGGAGTGAACTAGTGCAAGGGACTAATCAAAGGTAAAGCTAGTCTGGGAGAAAAAAAGGTTTGTTACACCCTCGTGTGAAAAGATTCCCATTGAAAAATGCTCCCCCTGCCCCATTTCTCATTACTTACTGAGCTTCTTTCGTTCCCAGTAATACTCTGTGTTATGGAAATAACTTTGTAAGCATTCAATTTCATGGTTTATCTAGATGTGAAAGGCAATATTTTCCTACTCTCTTAATTTGCTTGTGTCTGAGAACATAGTTACATAAGCTAATCTACCTATAAGTCAAATGGATGTTTGGAGCAGGAGGAAAAGCTTACAGACATTTTTATAGTCAAAATAAATAATTACACCAATAAATAATGTTATTCTTGTTTTATTAACAGAAGTCAAAGAGCAGTCTGCAGAAGAGGATGCCCAAACGGAAGTGGAGAGCACCAAGCAGCTAACACCAGTCCTTCAGCACTCAGCATCTGAGGAGTCTGCAAGCTCCACGGCCTCTGTAGGTGTGGAAGCTAAAACCAGGTTAGTGAGCAAGGAGGCAGGTGCCGAGACAGGGGGAGGGCTGGCAGCTGGGCGACGTGGTGCAGGTTTGGGACACGCTGCTGGTGCTGTGACGCGCTGGCAGCAGCAGCAGCCTGCACTTGAGACTAGTGGCTTAACTGGTGTATAGGGGGGTCAAGGCAAAAAGCGTGTTCCTTGAGTGTTGTCCTCAGACTGCGCTGGTAAATCCTCGAATGATAGCATTGGTAGCTGTTTAAATTAAAACAGACCTAAGCGGTAGGAGATATAACGCGATTCCTGAAGCTTTCCTACTGAGAAGATGGTGTATTAGCAAATCAATATAAAGTTATTTCTCAAGTTTCATCTTGTGTGTCTGTATTTGCAGGAACAAAGTTAAACAAATCTCTTGTCATTTCTACTGTGTTCTTCCGTATTTCAGAATTTATAATATCGAAAATAACGTTTGTATTTTTTAACTTACCAATATAAATTACCCAAAAAGCAGTGAAAGTATGAATTACATTATTCGAAGGAAACCAGAACACACTGTCTGTGATCCCTGTTGAAACAGTGTCACAGAATTGTCTCAGAGCTTCTGGCTTGAAACCATGAGAAAAGCTTTTAACCCAGTAGCGGGTTTCTTTTGCTGCAGAGACTGCTGTTACCAGTTACCAGATGTTTTACAGGTGTAATTATATTTTGATAGACGTGGAGAGAATCATAGAATCATAGAATGGCCTAAGCTGGAAGGGACCTTAGAGATCATTTTAATCCAGCCTCCCTGCCACCAGGGACGCCACCTCTCAACTAGATCAGGCAACACATTGGGACCGAACGAGAATCATTGTCATCGTTTTACTTCCTGCTAATTCAACACAGAGCATATTTTCCGTGCACAAAAACATACTTCACCTCCTTGCTGCGTATAAAATTTTCATGGTTTACATGCTCACAAATGTCTAAATGTTTCTAGAGATACTTCCCTTCTTAGAGAGAATTTTGGTTAAATACATCTTGTGTGTAGACCAGAATGAAATACATGAACGTTTTTGTTCCTAATAAGAATTTTTCAAAGCTGGTATTAAATTGCTCTAAATACATAAAGCATCTTGAACTGTTTTGGATCGTTTGCAAAACTTGTAGGGCTGTTTAATCTGCTCCCTCTTCTTCCCAAGGTGATTTTATTGCTGTAATTATGAATAGTTGATTACAGCACTTTTGCTAGCCATGAACTTGTTTTTTAAAAGCCGGACAACAGTATTCTCAAAAATCTTGTGCATAGTTCTGAACCAGCCCTTACTTGTCCTCAACGTACTCTTCCTTCCAACTGAAACTGTTGACTTCGATTAGCCAAGATTGAAAGGCTGTTATGGGCCCGTTGCTTTGCCTGATCAAAGCATTAAAAAGCTAAGTACAGTTAACTTTTAATTAAAATAACAGTGATCAGACCCTGTCTCATTTAGAAATGTATTAGGGAGATATGAAACAGGTAATTTGGGGTCATAGATTTCTCTGACCTTGGATAGTTTTGGTTCCAGACTTAGAAGCAGAGTTGGTGCTAGTTGCAGAAGTAATCGATGTCCTCATAACAGCAGGGAGGAGTGATTTTGAAACCTAGCATCTTGAAACACTGCATCGTCTTGAAACAGTGCATCTTGAAACCTAGCAGAAGAAAGCCTCTTCTGACCTGTGACTTCTTGATCGATCCCCTGTAGTGTCTGTGGTGTGCTGGCACTGCCACTGCGCCCTGCAAGGGCAGGAGGGTTGGATTCTGGGTGGCTTGACTCCATTCTCTTAGGAGAAAATACAGAGCGTGATGAGGACATTCAGTTGTGTAACTGTGAGGGGAAGTGAATCGACATTTAGGGTAAGGGGTGAGTCCGTAGAGACTTTAAGCCTGTAACTTAGAAATTGTTTTAAAGCTGATTTCCAAATAATTCATACTCATCAGCTTCATATATTTTTTTGTTTGCTTTTTTTCTACGTTATAGCATAAGTAACATAATCCAATTGAAATATTTATATATTTAGAAATACTTTTACATGTGTGAGACATAGGAGAATTATTGGAGTATATTAGTGCAGAAATTACCTAGAACACAGAAAAAAACCCAAAGCCTCCACCAGAAGTAGATGCAGGTGTAGGTGGAGCTGCTTTTGCACCACTTTTTTCAGAGTTGAGTATAAGACGGTTTTGAGTTTCTGTCTTCTGTAATGGAAATCAAGGAGTTAGAGAAGCACAGGGCATGGGACATAGAATGAAGTCTTGTACATGAAATAAATAATTTGCAGCTGAAAACTAGTGGTTTTAACCTAGTAGGATATGTCAGAAATAAGATGGGGACTTGTAGCTGAGAGATTAGCCAAAACTTAGCTTGTGTGGTATTTTTCTCTCGATCCCTCCTGAGACTGAAGCTAAGTAAGAATATTCAAGAGAAAGGTGAGAGAGAAGGTGGTCAGTGTTGGAACCTTTCCGAGGTGCGATATGAGAGTCCAAAGAGAACTGTTGACTGCAAGTGGCATTGGGGCAGGGAATTCAATACTGGATTTAGGGTTAGTTCTCAGAAAGCGATGTGCTGAAAACCATTAAAATAAATAGTATCTGAACTCTGCTGGGGTAGGGAGGCTGAAAGGAATGAGAGAGGAGTGTGTGTGTATCCTTGGAAGGAGTTACTGACCACGTGTGAGGAGGGACGGTAATGCCATAGGAAGAGAAACCATCAAGGCTGGCAGTGCTAAAAGTAATGCTGCCAGCTCTTGGGCATGATGAGCGTCATGGGTTTTGGAGCCTTTTCCTTTGGTTATTTCCTTTTCATAAATGTTGTGAGAAGCTTCTGTCAGCCCAGGACTTCTGGCTGAGTGGAATCCAGCTTCTTCGAAAGGAATGTGCTCCCTTGGTTGGTGCTGCCTGCAGGGAGCAGAGGAAGTGCAGCCCATGAAGCAGGCAAGTGGCCAGGAACTGGCTGCAACTCACAGCAGAGCCCACGTCTGCCTTCCTCCTCTGTTTCCTGCATTGTCAATTCCAGGCATTAGAAGCTAACGAGAGTGGCCTAGAAATGCAATTTCACTGAAAAAGAAGCTACCTTTTGATTCATGTTACTTTCTGTCTACTTTTGGAGACTTTAAATTGCATTAATTGCACTTTTTCAGTCCTTCTGCCGTGATCATGAGAGAACATTCTTAAAATAAATAAAGAGAAGCTGAGATTTTTCACAGAGTTTTTTTTTTATTTTGGTACTTGGGTCTACTAAATCTCTGCTCTTGTGAGGCTGTGGCTACAACTACAAAAAAACCCAACCCTGGCAGCACACCTTCCTGCTTTCCTGCTTCACTTGTAACTGGACAAAGCATGTAGTTTTCATTCGAGACCACTATTCCCCCTTATTTTGTTGCTGCTGCTAAGATCAAACTTGGAGTCTCGAGATGGGAGAGTGGGGTACTTTTTACTGCAGAAAAGAAGTGGTTGGTGGACATCTGTTGATTGTGTGAACAAAGGAAATGGTGAAAAAATAGCAGTGAGCTTTTTCTTCTTTTTTAATTAATATTTGAAGAAAGAGCATTACAAAACATGCAATGCTCACAGGTTAACACTCAGTGGAAAAAGAAGTTGTGGAGTGGCAGAGATTAGATAGTGTGGACAGAATACCACGGCAGTGATGAAAGGAGAAGCTAGATTAGGTAAAATATTTCACATTAAAAGTATGTTTAAAAATTGTTCAAGTTGCAAAGTCAAGCACATCTTTTTTGGAGATACCAGTGCTAAGATTAATTTTGAAATTGATTGTTTTTCTTGCCCATGATTGTGATACAGTTTGTGATTTTACATGAAGCTTTTTCTACAAGAATTCTTGTGCGTGAAATGAGGCACTTGAAATCATTGCAGCGTTTTGCCTTTGCACTTTCAGATCTAGATCCATGTAAGATTTCCAGTACCTTCCTCTACAGTCTATGACGGACTTTACATCTGCAGAGTGGAGATGGAATTCCTCTGTGTTACAAAAATAAATTAATTAATAATAGTGAAGTAGTATTTTGGTGTTATATCAATGACCACTCTAGTCCAGTGTAATTACTGATCTGGCTTGCAGGGCACAATTTTAATGTTGTTGGTAGGTAAAGACTAAGACCACGCACTGAGAAATGAGGAAGAAGTTAATATTTACTGGTTGTCCATCCTGTCTGTTTATGCATTCATGAGGGAAATGGTCTCAAGAAGAACTTCATGATGGATCGTTGTTAAAGCAACTCTACCTCAGATTCATAGGGCAGGAAGGGACCTTGGGAAATTGTCTAGTTCACCTCCTTTTCCAAGGCAGACACCCACAGCTGTCATTCGTGAGAGAAGTTTAGTTAAAGTGCTCTTAAATCTTCCAATAATAAGAATTCCAGATCTTCCCTAAACAGTCTCTTCTAGTCTCTTCTTTGTTTTTACTGTTTGAAATGCTTTGCTTGCATCTAACCCACACTCTCTTCATTCAGGGTGTATCCCATTACTATTTGTACCACCTGCCAAGGATAACGAAGGATAGTATAGACTGTGGAAGTGGGCAGGGTGCCTGCACCGCTGTGGGTTATCTGCAGGCAGTGGTAGGCATCTGGGATCTTCAGTTCTGTTCCAGTGTTGAGTGAACCACAGCATCTTCTCACACGTCTTCCAAATGTCACCTTTACTGTGTTTGGTTTTCGCTTCCAGCTTTCTTTGTAAGACTCTTGGGTTTTTGTGTTTGTTTTTTTTTTTTTCATGTTGGCTTCTCGTCATCATATTACCATTCTCTTTTCTTTTCTAATTCTAGTGTCTTCCACATATGTGAAATGGTATTTCTTACCATACAGTCATAGAATGCGTTGGCTTGGAAGGGACCTTTGAAGGTGATCTAGTCCAACCCCTCTGCAGTGAGCAGGGACATCTTTAACTAGGCCAGCTTGCTGAGAGCCCCATCAATCCGGACCTTGAATGCCGCCTCTCTGGGCGTTCCTGTGGGGAACGGTTAAGTGAGGTAGGACCCTTCAGTCTGTAACAGAGATTGGAGGAGGAAGACGAGGCTTTCAGAGTCGTAGGTGGCATGGGGAGGGTGGCTGTACGTGGACTGTTCAGTTTTTGCTAATGCAAGAAACTGAGGGTCATAAAATGAAATTTTTAAGGGTTAGATGGGAAATAAAAAGAGGCAGTTCTTTGCACAGCAGATAGTTGTTCAGAGCAACATGGAAATCCTTGCCCAAGGATGTTGTGGATTGCTGAAAATTTATGTGATGTGAAGAGCAGACTAGATAAATCCATGAAAAGTAAACTAAGAATTTCTGGATATATAGGTATCACACCTGGCACAGGGAATCCCTGAACTGAAAGTACTGGCAGGCATGGGTAGTGTCACGTTTGCTCTGCTGGTTGATCTCCCCTGTGCATCTGCTTATCCCATGTCTAACAGTGACCGTGCGGGGCTGGATGGACCTTTAAAGTGACCCAGCACAGTTTTTACTAAAGAGCCCCAGATTCTTTTGTTTCATCTCTTCTGTAAACACATTTCCAAAGAAAAAATACGAAGTTTGAATTATGCCAAACAATGCGTTTTTCCATTCCCTAATGTGACTGAACAGTTTTAATGACAGTTTCTTAGAAAAACCTACTATTTAAAACCAACTTGGTATATGTTAAATTTGAGTAATTTTCAGGTAGTAGGACCCTTAGTGTTCATATAAAGTTCTCTCCTAAGAGATGCTGCCACCTCTGTGAAGTTTATGTGGTTTTGATGTGATCTGTGTTGATTTACCAAGAGATGGAATTTGGCTTGAACAGACAACACTTTCTGTGCACATAAGTGTGCTGAAGATACAGGCCACAGTACGTTTTATTCTTTCGGCTTTACCGCTCAGAGGTTAAATCACATCTCAGAATTGCATGAAGTATCACCTTCCAGGTATGCTCGCAGTTGCATTCTGTATGAGATTTTTGTTTGAGAGTACGAGTCAGTTCAGATGGACTTAAAAAAATGATTTCTAGATGGCTTTCGTGTAGACCTCTAAATTCATTTTGTTCATCACTGGCTTTCTGGTAACCCTTCCTGCATTTAGGGTACGAAAAATCCTAACTGAGCTTTAAACATTTGTTTAAATTAAGGCTTACACATATTGATGGTGACTAAGAGGATATTTTCATATGTTTTAAGTTTTTAGAAGTCAGTAAAATGTGTTGTTTTGGTGGTGATGTTTGGAGGGTAATGTTTCCTTTCTTTCAAATGAGTAGAGTATCATTAAGTTGATTATATGGCTGTAGAACTTCAACTGTGCTGGTCTGAAAAAATCGGAAAGCACTATTGCCTAATGCACATTCATTGCTTTGTGCAAACTAAGTTGTAGAATTCTTCACCTGAAGTTCATACAAACTCCCTCCTACCCTCCTTTTCTTAAAGGAATTGTGCTGTAGAAGTTAAACACTTACTTCAAAACCGGCTCTGTGTAGTCGTGCCTTTGCACTGAACGGCGAGTTGTTCTGCGATTCCATTTCGTAGTGGAAGGAGAGCACTTTGTGTGTCAAACGCTTAAGTATAGCTGGCAGCTGAGAACTTTTGCATCTTCCTCTTTGTGTTAGCTTCTCTGTCCTTAGTATCTTTCATTCAGAAGAGGGATTTTTTGGGTTGTTAAGCCTATTTCCATGTAATGTTGTTATGCATTGTCTAATGAGTGCTCTTCGGTAGTTTCCTTTCAAGCCTCTCCATTACTGAGTTCCAGATATTTACAGGAAATTTAGATGAAGCTGAAAAGCTTAATTTAAAACCCTGAGTTTTAGAATAACTTCACCTCTGTGGATATCTAATTTATATTATAACTCACACTAATGCAGATCCCCAGTGTTGTTTTAAGACAGAAATCTTTTCTTTTTTTCCCCCACTTGACAATGCAGCTTGTGGGTCTTGAGTTGAATTTAGATAAATGATACAATGGTGCATCTTTACTGAGGAGAAAAACAATATACTCTTTAAATAACACAACGTAAATGAGAGTGAAAGCAAAGTAGTTTGTGCACTAGCACAACTTGGCATACCTAAATAAATAGTAGGCTCCCTGTAGCGTTTAATTTAGCCTTTACCATACGTTAAAACTATTAACAGGGTTAGGTGGGAGAAGAATTCTCAAGGCCAATTCTCGTCAGTCGTCTTTGGGAATCAGAACCATCAATTATCTGAAGTTCTGTTTTACTCTCATATAATCCATTTCATTTTGTTGAGCTTAATTTTAATTGTGAAAAATAGATAGTAAAACCACTTCAAATTTCTGTAATAACATCACTAACACTAGGCAAGGTTTTATGCTTCTCAGTTTCACCTCTCAAAAATGATAAAAGTGTGTGTGAGAAAGACATGCTGAAGGCATTTCCAGACACTGCGGAAAATTACTGCGTGATTCCTTTAAAACCAAACAAACTCTTAGCAAAATTCAAATGATACTCTTTTCACCTTCTTTTTCAACCCAAAGTGTGAATGAAATAAATCTTTATTTTTCACACCTCCCAATTATTTTTTTTCTACTTTAGTGCAATTATTGTCATTGCAAATGGCACTAGTGATCATCTGTAACTTAGTATTTAATGTTAAGGTGATGATTATATGGATCTTACTGGAAGTACCGTGCTGTGGGTTTTCTCAGATAAAATCCATTGCCTTTTCCTGTTTAAACAGCAACAATGACCTCTGCTTTTAACGCAGCTGATCGAAAAGGTGATCGCACGATAAAACTTCTTCTATAATTGGTGTCCCACAGTAGTCTGGGAGGGATTTGAGAAAAAACCAAGAGGAGAGCATCTCTTGAGCTGAATCCTTAAGTCTGTATTTCCCCTGCTGTTGACAGCTTCTCTTCATCTCTGTAGGATGCTTGGATTCCCTTGTGCGTGTTCTCCTGAGAGCCAAGGGGACCTTCAGCACCTCTCTGCAGAACAGGCAGCGGCAGGATTTTCTTTAGGCTGCCTCTTTCACCATTTAGGGTTGTGTAACTTCAAGTGTCTTACTGATCGATGTGCTCCACATAGGCCACTTGCTGTCTTTCCTGGCATTCAGCTGGATGGGGATCCTCAAAACAGGGAAGGGAATCGTTCCTGTGAAAATGAGGAAGGGAAATATACTCCCCCAGGTATATGCACAGGGTTTGGGTGGATGGCAGTGCCTCGTGCTGTTGCAGACTGTCGTGCCTTCCACTCAGGTATGACAAATAGGCAGGAGAGTGAGAGGTCATGTCTGATACTGTTGAGGGTCTCACAGACTCGTGGACCAATCTGAAGATTTCCACCAGCTGCGCAGCACAGTATTTATGCAGAGAGAAGCGTGGATCTGTGGGATACGGGGCACTGCATAAGCGAAACATGTTTACATAAGTCAGTCTGCACATCTGCTTATTATCAAGGAGCCTTGGCTGACACAGGATACCCCAGTGCCATTTCCCAGGATTCAGGAGGGGCTTCTCCTTACTTTTGAGCATATAACTATAGGAGAACTTGGTGTGCCTGAAGTGTTGGTAATCCTGACGGTCAGCCTTTCTTAATTCTGTTTAAAAAAGTTTGAGGGACTGTCTGTTTTACCTTAATTCTCTGACCGAGTATTTGCAAGCAAACCAGATGATGTTTCTCTTTCTGGTTGTAATTTAATATTGTGCAACTGGTTGCCCAATACTGCGTGTGTTGAAATGAGCTCCTTTCAACGGGAAGAGCTGTGTTTTAGGATGAGCCCCAGTGACTCTGTGTTATCGGTCAAGTAGAGGAAATAGTAACTGTTCTTCTCCCTTCCTCCAGGCTTAACTGGCTGGAGGGCATTTTGTATTCTTTTGTCATGTTATGGACTGGGGAGGATTGTAGCCTCCTAGATTCTTGGCAGGGGGTTGAGTAAACTCTGTGTGAGGAAGAGGCAGACCAGACAGCTCAATGAAATAAGAACTTGTAGAAGAAAAGGGCAGCAGCAGAGTGCCGAGATCTGTGTTTCTTGTTAGGAAGGGCATCTTTCTAACAAGACTCAAGCCTGGATCTTCTGTCATGGCTTGGTAGGAACACATATTAGCTTCAGACCTTATTACCCTTATTGCCTTTTACTGCATGCCCTAAAGGCAATTGTATGTCTGGTTTGTTCTGAACCTGTTTTTTCCTTTGCATTATGTATTAAGATTCGTGTGCATAAAGCTGTATGAAATCCTTTGGGATGAGGTGGGGTATGTAAACACCTAGTGGTAGGAAACCACCAGTGGAATTTTAAACCTAAATCAAAAGGTGGCATTTGCTCTGAGAAAGTTTGAAAATTTTCCAAATACACAAATAGTGATGAATATTTATTTTGGTTTGGAGCATGATAGATACTTAACTGGAGTATTGGCGAGCTTTCTCTCTCTTTTTCCTTAGTAGTTATAAAAAGATATGTGACACATCATCTCTTGCTTGTTGTCCCATTTTGAATTAGCCTGTTCTGAAAATATGCTAATTATGATAACAGATCTAGGATTTGATCTTAAGAGTTGCCAGTATCTCAATTTCGTTATCTTCAGTGTGAGAGCTCTTCTTGCATCACAGATTTAGATCCTCTAATTGCATATTGACATATGGAAAGTAGATTTGTAAGTACTTCTTGCAATCCTCAGATGATAGGAATAAAAAAACCCTCTACCTTCTGCCCATACAGACATAACTTAAAATATTTACTGAGCACTTAAAGCTAAAAGGCTAACGTGGTGGAACTGGCCACTTTGTAGAGCGTGACAGCTCAGCAGTGTGACGTGTGGGGAAGTGGAGGATGGCGGCTTTCTGCAGAGGGTCTCTCTAGCACCCAGATGCAAGGCAGGGCACACGCTGGCTCGTCCTTTCTAGGTATTTGGGTGCCTGACACACTTGAAGTCCCTCCGCTTGCCCTCCCTTGAGCACATGAAACCCTTTTTCCCTGCCTTTTATAATCCCTTCCCTTGGCCCCACAGCCCCTTGGCAGTGGTCTGGGAGCGTTCTGCGGCTCCTGCCTTGAACTTCTGCATCTGTGCGTTGGCAGACCTCTAGTGGAGGGTTCCCCCAGCCCCCTCCCTGTGGCGAGCACGCACTTCAGCTGCGGTCCCAGCTTTGCTGGAGCAGGAGCAGTAGCACAAACCATATGATTCTTGACAGCTTCACAGCTGTCCGCACCACGCTGCAGAGTAGCTGTGAAACTCTGCTGCTCCTGTTGTTTCACTTCACTCTGCCTGCAGAAAGCTACTGCTGGAAGTTGTGATACTGGAGTTGCCTTACAGGCTCCAGAAATATCTAGCCCTGTATTCCTTTTTCAAATAATACTTCTTGAAAGTTAGTTGTGGGGGTTTTTTTAACTACTGTTTTGCAGCTCTCTCTTCTAAACCTTAACATCATTGCATATTCGCTACGACTTCACTTTAAGGAGCTTTGTTTATTTAGTCACAATTATCCTCAAGTCTTTTAATGAGCAGTCCTAACAGGATGTATGAATAATTATTTATTCCACTGTGGATAATCTTGTGTTTGTAACTGGTGTAATTTATATACCATGGTGTTGCCTGTTTAAATCTCTTAAGTCTCCTCGCAAGTCTCTCTAGTCTCAACTGGCATAAATAGCTTTGCTTTCCCTTCTTGCAAGCTCTGACTGCGAGGCCAGATCAGGTTTCACTGGCAGTCTAGTGGTTATATTCGCTGACATACAAAGAATAATTACATGAATAAGTTAATAATCACATTGAAAACTGGCTTTAAAATAGACTTACGTACTGTTTAGCTGGAACTATTAATTATTCCCCATTCTCATGCTACGCTTATCCTTATTTTCTTTGCATCTCTTCATCTTTGAGTACCATTTTCTAAAGATTTCTGGAACATGTCAGACGTACCATCCGCCCCAGGGGTTGTGCTGGCTCATGCTGGTCCTGTGCTCAGGCAGGATCGGTGAGGGATGTGTGACCGAGGCCACACATACGAGGATGAATGTTTTCTTACAGTACTATGGTGGGGTCTTAATGTGAGTAGCATGAACGGGACCTCTTTTACCTGCCCACCAACCTGCACGTTCTCAAAGGCCTCAGGGAAACTGCAGTCTTACCTGTAGAGCATAAGTGTTTGGTTTTATTTTGGGCTCATGACATCCTGCTCCCTTCCTCAGCATTGGACTGCCAGTGTTGCCAGTACTACAGTAGTAGAGCAGTTCTAAAGCATTTTATGTGCCCGCTTCTATTTTCTTCTTTTCTTTTATTTTCTTAATGTTGCTTAGTGGTGAGGGCTAAAAGACGTATCCCAGAGTATGTTAAACCAAATCTTGGGAGCTTTCCTGGTTTCTGGGAGTCTTCTGTTCTGATCTGGAGCTTTTTCTACTTTCTCCTTTTTTTGCTCTTGCTGAAAAGCAGAGACACTCCTTATTTTTTCCCCCTGTATTTAGTGAATATTATACAGGAATTTAGCCTTAAGATTGTATCTTCCTTACTTCCCTCCACTCGCCCACTTAACAGAGAGTGCCCCAAACCCAAATGTGCCACCTCAGAGATGCACTGAAATCTATTTAAATGGGATCCAGGCGAAACCGAGCCTCTATCCAAGTGCCTGATTCCCTGAGGCATCTTTTTGGGGTCTTAGGGGCATAAATATGAAGAAAACAGAATTGCTCATTTAAGCATAAAAAAAAAAGTGTTAAATGGCCTTCCTTTAATGCAAACTGCATTAGTTGCAGAAGTTCACATTTTAAGTTTGTGGATATGTTTATTATAGAAATATTTTTCAGTAGCTTCCATATGATGTGACACAAGGAGTGCTGTCAGAGCTGTCATTTCAATGCTGTTGCTATGTTATGCATGCTAAAACATAATTGCAAATGGTACAGGGATATTGTGATGGTCACAGTTCTGTAAATATAAATTCTGTCTAGTAAAATTTTAGTTGTTTTTTTTAATATTAAAGTAAATAAGGATATATGGATTTGTCTGTGTCGTATGTCCTGGTATGTGTGACTAGCCGTTGCTGCAATTTTCTCTTTATTCCCTTTCTCCCCATGTTCCATTAAACCTTTTGGTGTATAGTCTTTGCGTATTGTGTTACACATAAGGTGTATGTGCTTACAGAAAGATATATGTGTAGTAATGTCCTAACTGTGTTCAGAAAGGCAGAGCTTTGCCTTTTTTATGATAGCAAAGCCGAGTTCTTTTTAATGGGTGTGAGGTGTTAATTTCTTCCATTCTTTTCTCTTTTGTTGCCCAGTTTTCCAACGCCTTTTCACAAGGGTGTGGCTAGAGATACAGAATTTTTGACCAAAAAGGTTATGTTAATCATTTGAATATTATATGTGGAGGTTAGGTTTTGTTAATCATGCACTTTGGTGAACAAAAAAGTTCTTTTAACACAATGTTAAATTAGCTGAAAACCGCATTACTGAGCACTGAATTCCAATACCTGGCAGCCCTTTGGAGCTTTTACTGTTTTGTTATAAAGGGTTACATTGCCATGAAAGTTGCTCTTTGGTGTATCCTCTGCTGTTTTCCACCCCAAAAGAAGTAATTATTTTCCTATTCGCAGCGAACAGCTCTGCGCCTTTTGTTACTGTGGAGAACGGAGCTCATTGGGACAAGGAGACTTAAAACAATTCAGTCCGACTCCTGGGTATGTTATCCCATGGAAAAAACAGCCTTTAAATAAGAGTGAAGCCAGCGACAGCACCGACGGAGCTTGTGAGAGAACTGCAAGGCAAAACTCAGTGCCGCGCAAACAGAGAGGACAGAAGAAGTAAGTCTGTTCTACCCTAAATACGGGTTTTTTTGTTCTGTTCTGAGTGAAGGTTGGGAAGCATCTGTACAGATACCGTACTGCAGTAGGTGAATCACTTGTATTTGTGAAAATGCCGGTCATTAACAGTAGCTATTTCTGGGGGGGGGGAAAAACCCCACAGAACCCCCACACAAGCAGTAGAGGAATAGCCGTCCCTCCACTTTTTGAAGGTTGGTTGGTTCGTCCATGCAGTGAGGATCTCGGTTCGGGAGGAACACGGGAAGAACACGTGTGGGTGCTGTGAAGCACAGCTCTGCTCGCGAGGCTGACGTTAGAGTG
The DNA here is from genome assembly GCF_000703405.1 of Apaloderma vittatum. Lineage (NCBI taxonomy): Eukaryota > Metazoa > Chordata > Aves > Trogoniformes > Trogonidae > Apaloderma > Apaloderma vittatum. Next base: position 24,219 of record NW_009717912.1, read on the forward strand.
AGCCAGGAGCAGAGAGGCCCGGATGGCTGACACTTCGTGTATTTTGTAGAGAGGAGTAACTAGAATCATAGAATCATAGAATGGCATAGGCTGGAAGGGACCTTGGAGATCATCTAGTGCGAGCTCTCGACTAGACCAGGCAACACATGGGGACTGAGCGGGAATCGAAACCGCGACCTCGGTGAAGCCTCTGCCCATCTCGTTGCAGCTTTTCCCCCTCGCTCCCGGAGCTGGCTCTTGCCGGCGGGATCTCGGGCTTCTTACCCCCCCACAAGG